>NW_022196904.1:43910920-43912349 GCF_008632895.1 Mastomys coucha | reverse complement strand
AAAAAAAAAAAAAAAAAGTACCCATGCAAGGAGTTGCAGAGACAAACTATGGAGCAAAGACAGGAGGAAGGATGGAGCAGAGACTGCTCCACCTGGGAATCCTTCCATATTCAATCTCCAAATCTAGACGCGATATAGGATGTCAGCAAGTACTGGCTCACAGGAGTCTGATATAGCTATCTCCCGAGAAACTCTGAGAGTGCCTGACTAATACAGAAATAGAGGCTCACAGCCATCCATTGGACTGATCACAGGGTCCCCAATGAAGGAGCTAGAGAAAGGACCCAAGGAGCTGAAAGGGTTTGAAGCCCCTTAGGAGGAACAACAGTATCAACTAACTAGTACCCTCAGAGCTTCCAGGGACTAAACCACCAACCAAAGAGTACTCATGGTGGGGCTAATGCATATGTAGCAGAGGATGGCCTAGTTGGTCATCAATGGGAGGAAAGGCTCTTGGTCCTGTGAAGGATCTATGCCCCAGTATAGGAGAATGAGAGGGCCAGGAAGAGGGAGAGTGTGGGTTGGGTGGAAGGGGGAAGGGAGAGGGAATAGGGTTTTTTTCAGAGGGAAAACCAGGAAAGGGGATATCTTTTGAAATGTAAATAAAGAAAATATCTAATAAAAAAATTTAAAAAAATAATGGCATTCTGAAGAGTACTGATAAGATCAAAGGGAAAGAGCTTGGAAACTTCAGTGAATGGGGCTTTTGAATGAGTGATTCACTGAAATGTATCCTGTGTGACTCACACAATAACTACAGAATGAAATTTTAGCAATACATAATCGCTAAGTGTTACCTGTATACTTACGAATGTATTGCCTTCCATTTGAGTGTGATTGACCAACCAGTTTATCTTAAAGAAAACTAGATTTCCTCTCTATCGGATATAGGATTGGTAAACATCTTTTCCCAATCTGTTGGTTGCCATTCTGTCCTATCGACAGTGTCCTTTGCCTTACAGAGCTTTGCAATTTTATGAGGTCCCATTTGTCAGTTCTTGATCTTAAAGCATAACTTATTAGTATTCTGTTCAGGACATTATCCCCTGTGCCCATGGGCTCAAGTCTCTTCCCACTTTCTTTTCTATTAGTTTCTGTGTATCTGATTTTATGTGGAAGTCCTTGATCCACTTGGACTTGAGCTTTGTACAAGGAGACAGGAATGGATTGCTTTGCATTCTTCTACTAACTGCCAGTTGAGCCAGCACCATTTGAAGAAATGCTGTCGAAGCACAAAAAGAAAATGCTGTCTTTTTTCCACTGGATGATTTTAGCTCCTTTGTCAAAGATGAAGTGACCATAGGTGTGTGGGTTCATTTCCAGGTCTTCAATTCTATTCCATTGTTCCACCTGTCTGTCACCAATACCATGCAGTTTTTCAAATAGATGTTTATCAATTTCCAATAGCTTCTCAGCAAAAGTAGATTTT
>NW_022196904.1:43897643-43910910 GCF_008632895.1 Mastomys coucha | reverse complement strand
GAGACGAGGTTTCTCTGTGTAGCCCTGGCTTATCTGGAACTCATTCTGTAGACCAGGCTGGCCTTGATATCAGAAGTCCACCTGGCTTTGTCTCTCAAGTGCTGGGATTGAAGACACGTGCCACCACTGCCCAGCTAGAGTGGACTTTTATCCCACTCTAACTACTCTGGAATTTTTTTGTCTGATTTGAGCATGTGCAACACTTGTATGTGCTGCCCCAACCAATGCGATTTTATATGCTTAACTGCACGACCATGTCCTTTGCAGGTTTAAAATCACTCCGGGTCTTAGAATCTTTCTGCTATAGAAAAATAAACAATAACAACAAAAACAGCAAGAACAAACAAAGACACAAAGCTATGTGGATGTGAAGTGGGTACTGAGTTTGATAGTAGGGGACAGTGAGTACAGTTAAAAGAGATAATATTAAATTCTCAAATATTTAACAAAAATAATATTTAAAATTACTAAGTGAACTTAACTTGAATTTAATGTTGAAAACAATCTTCATTTTGTGTAACAGAAATAATCTCTCCATGTGCTACATAGTTCTTATGATAGTGAGGTTACTGAGCGCTGATGGGACAAAGTACATTCAGCATGCTGCAAGCCTTTAACAGGGTGTTCAAAGCATGTGTGTGCCTTAGAAGGTGGTTTCATGAACATAATGCAAGTCAGAGTTTTCAAAATTAAACTTCGGTTCAGCGTTTCAATTTCACACCTTTGTACGCTGAATAGTGCAGAGTCCTAGGTATTAGAAGTTTTGTTACGTGGTGGTGATTTTGGAAAATAGTAGTACCTTCACAAGATGGGACTCCTTAGGAGGTCTTCGGGTTACCAGTGGACCCGGAAATGAACCCACACACCTATGGTCACTTCATCTTTGACAAAGGAGCTAAAATCATCCAGTGGAAAAAAGACAGAGAGAGAATCATGGGACCAAGTCATTATCAACTTTTTTCCTCCTACCTCCACTTCCTGTTTCTTTTTCTCTTCCACCTCCCTTTATCTCTTCCATGTCCTCTTCTTTTTCCATTTTTTTCTCTTCTCCTGCTCATCTTCTTACACATTACACATCTTCTTTTGTCTCCTTCTCTTCCTTGCCCTACATTCCTCTTCCTCTTCCTTCCTTTTCCTCTTACTCCTTACTTTTTACTCTCTGAGCATAAAGTAAGCAGTTCTCTGGATCTGCTTCCACTACTGTGTGTCACTCCACTATAAAAAGCAACAGTGTCCACCATCGACTGTAATTTCCCACAGTTTAGTCACTGAGCCTTCAGCATGATAAGCAAGTGCTATGACATTGAACTGTATATCCAGCCTTGTGATTTTATTTTACTTTTATTTGTTTATTTATTTTGAGTCAATGTTTTAATACAAGCAAATATTACCAATCAAAATAGTCTAGACAAAATGAGTACACATTTTGTTTTAACTTCTGTCTCTCTCACTCTCTCTTTCTCTCTCTTCATATCTCCCTCCTTCCTCTGTCTCTGTCTCTCTCTGCCTCTCACTGTCTCTGTCTCTCTCTGTCTTTCTCTCTTTTCTCTCTCTCTCTCTAAAATTAGTCTCTGATTATACCTGATATATCAATTTATAAACAACTGAAAATATGAAAAAATATAATTACAAAAGTATGAGAGTAGCTATTCACTTATACCTACAGAGAAAAGCATTAAACCACTAAAGAGTGAGTTTATTTTAAAATATTTGAAGGTTAAAAATGAGTTTCTTTGCAGCATAAACTGCTTCATAATTGGCATTTCCTTGCAGTTTTAGCAGAAACAGAGATACTTTATTCTCTAAACACTTAGTTCTTATTGCTCATCACTTTCTTCACCAGACCAAACACAGAATCTGTTTTTCTGTTTCAAAAAATTAAAACATATTCAGGTAACAAAGTCAGGTACATTAGAAAAATGACAGAATAGTCAGTTTTAGCCTCTGAAGTCAAGGCCAGGACTCTTGGAAGGAATGGGTCTCCAGGTGCCCATCACATCAGCATAATTGGTATCCAGTTCATTAACTATTTTTAGATAATAGGAAAAGTTATAGTCACTGTGTCAAAGCTGTGCAAGGAACTACATCCTGTGAGATTAATGGTGAATATCTGTAATATCTAATACTGGAACTGCACAGACAAGAGTAATGAAGATCAGGCTACATTATTGTAATGTGCTTTAGTATTCTTCACTCCTATCATTTTACTGATTAAACTAAATCATCACACAGTTAAATTTAAGCAGAAGGTATGTGCAGATATCAGCATGCTAAAAGAGTGGCACCCAATGATCAGATGCAAGCTTCCACATGGATTTCTACCCACAGCCAAAAGTTAGATCTGTCAAATTACAAGCTCTCCACGTTTTAGTTTTTCTATTTAGTAGAATCAAAGCAGCCGGTTCTATCTCACACAGTTGTAATGAGAGTAGAATGCAGAAAAATTTATAAAGTCTTTGGCAGGTGTAAAATTTAAGCTTGGCATTGTACTGTTGCAATTCACAAAACAATGGTTTTATGCCGCTAATGTCACCCATAGGAAGAACAATACTAACCAGACCCCCCAAAATATCCAGGGACTAAGCCATCAACAAAGGAGTGAACATGGCTCCAGCTGCATATGTAGCAGAGGATCACCTTGTCATGTACCAATGGAAGGAGATGTCCTTGGTCCTATGAAAGCTCAATAGATGCCCCAGTATAGAGAAATCCAGGGCAGGGAGATAGGAGATAGGGTGGGTGGAGGAACACCCTCATAGAAACAGGGGGAGGGAGATTGTGATAGGGTGTTACTGGGAGGGAGGGAAACTGGAAAAGGGGATAACATTTGAAATGTAAATAAAGAAAATATTCAATAAAAAAAAAGAAAGTGTAGCCAAAAATGTGAATATTACTTCACCGAGTATTCAAAATATTTTCCTCAGTAGGAAGAAGTAGCAAGATAAATAGAAATAAAAAACAAAATGCAACTAATTAAGGGAGAAACATAAAACCTAAAAAACAATGAAAAATTTAAAGATTGGAGATAGAGGGCTGTAGACTCTGCTTTTAAATTAAAAGTACTAACTGCTCTGGTAAACTTAGTTCCCAGCACTCACAAGGTAGCTCAACATCTCCTATAATTTTAGATCCAGGGGATTTAATAGCCAATTACAATTTAAGTTCTGAAATATTGTGAAGTAGATTGACTTCATTGAGTGAACAACTCTAATCAATAGTTATTTACATAGAAGAAATCTTTTTTCAAACAGTTATTTTTATTTATGTGTGAGAATGTCTGTGTGAGTACAGATCATGTGAATGTACTGTATGCAGAAAGTAGAGGAGTCTGTCTGGTCCCCTAGGCTGGAACCACAGGTGGGGATGAGTACCCCTAACGTGGGTGTGGAGAAGTAAACATGGATCCTCTGTAGGAGCATCAACCAGAGCCACGTCTCTATACCTACAACAACCCTTCCAATACACTTCATTTTTATTAGCCTCCAAATTATAGTCTTTGTTTAAAATAACATTCTTAATATTGCCATCTATCATGCATAAGGATTACTATAATCATGTTAGTGCTTATTACTTGTTTTGTGGTGCATAAAATGATCCACTTTTTCTTCAAACATAGTTTCTTACTATTTTTGTATATTAAGAAAATAAAGACTACTATAAACAGGCTGCTGTGAACATAGTGGAACATGTGTCCTTATTACATGTTGGAGCATCTTCTGGGTATATGCCCAGAAATGGTATAGCTGGGTCCTCTGGTAGTACTAATTTCCTGAGGAACCGCCAAACTGATTTCCAGAGTGGTTGTACAAGCTTGCAATCCCACCAGCATGAAGGAGTGTTCCTCTTTCTCCACAACCTCACCAGCATCTGCTGTCACCTGAGTTTTTGATCTTAACCATTCTGACTGATGTGAGGTGGAACCTCAGGGTTGTTTTGATTTACATTTTCCTGATGACTAAGGAAGTTGAACATTTCTTTAAGTGCTTCTCAGCCATTCACTATTCCTCAGTTGAGAGTTCTTTGTTTAGCTCTGTACTCCATTTTTAAATAGGGTTATTTGAATCTCTGGAGTCTAAATTCTTGAGTTCTTTGTATATATTGGATATTAGCCCTCTATCAGGTATAAGATTGGTAAAGATGTTTTCCATTCTGTTGGTAGCCATTTTGTCCTATTGACAGTGTCCTGTGCATTACAGCGTCCTTTGCAAATTTTTTTGTTTGTTTTTTGTTTTTTTGTTTGTTTTTGGTTTTTTGAGACGGGGTTTTTCTGTATAGCCCTGGCTGTCCTGGAACTCAGTCTGTAGACCAGGCTGGCCTTGAACTCAGGAATCCACCTGACTCTGCCTCCCAAGTTCTGGGATTAAAGGTGTGCGCCACCACTGCTTGGCGTCCTTTGCATCTTTACGATGTCCCATTTGTCAATTCTTGATCTTAGAGCAGAAGCTATTGATGTTCTGTTCAGGAAACTTTCCCCTGTGTCCATGTGCTCAAGGCTCTTCCCCACTTTCTTTTCTATTACTTTCAGTGTATCTGGTTTTATGTGGAGGTCCTTGATCCACTTGGACTTGAGCTTTGTACAAGGAGATAAGAATGGATCAATTTGCATTCTTCTACATGTTAACCGTCAGTTGAGCCAGCACCCTTTGTTGAAAATGCTGTCTTTTTTCCACTGTATGGTTTAAACTCCTCAACCCAAATATCCCTCAACAGAGGAATGGATACAGAAAATGTTGTACATCTACACAATGGAGTACTACTCAGCTATTAAAAACAAAGAAATTATGAAATTATTAGGGAAATGGATGGATCTGGAGAATATCATCCCGAGTGAGGTAACCCAATCACAAAAGAACACACATGGTATGCACTCTCTGATAAGTGGATATTAGCCTAGAAGCTCAGAATACCCAAAATACAATCCACAAACCACAAGAAACTCAAGAAGAAGGAAGACCAAAGTGTGATACTTTGTTCCTTCTTAGAAGGGGGAATAAAATACCCATGGAAGGAGTAGCAGAGATGAACTATTGTGCCGAGACTGAAGGAAGGACAATACAGAGACTGTTCCACCTGGGAATTCTTCTCATATTCAATCATCAAACCAGACACTATTTAGATGCCAGCAAGTGCTGGCTGACAGGAGCCTGATGTAGTTGTCTCCTGAGAGGCCCTACCAGTGAAGTAAAGGCTCACAACAATTCATTGGACTGAGCACAGGGTCCCCAATGAAGGAGCTAGAGAAAGGACCCAAGGAACTGAAGGGTTTGCAGCCCCTTAGGATGAACAACAATATGAACTAACTCGTACCCTCAGAGCTCCCAGGGACTAAACCACCAACCAAAGAGTACACATAGTGGGACTCATGGCTCCAGCAGGATATGTAGCAGAGGATGGCTTGGTAGTAGGTCATCAATGGGAGGACAGGCCCTGGTCCTGTGAAGTTTCTATGCCCCAGTATAGAGGAATTCCAGGGCCAGGAAGTGGTAGAAGGTAAGTTGGTGAGTGGGGAAGGGGGGAGGGAACAGGTTTTTTTTTTTCCTCAGAGGGGAAACCAGGAGAAGATGTATCATTTGAAATGTAAATAAAGAAAATATCTTATAAAAAGAAAAGAAGACAAAGAAAGCCTGTATATAAGAAAAATATATTTTCTTGATGTGTTTGGCATATTTTATCTAACATGATTATCTGCAGTCCTATTGATTTTCCTGTGTATTACAGAATTCTATTGTTATTTTTAAAAGAATAACATTCAATCATATATGTAGACACCTATTTTCTTGATGTGGCACCAAGACTGATTCTGCAAATTCATTATTGTGGAATGTACTGGAGCAAAAATGTAAAAATGTGGAGAATATTTCTTTTTATCCTCTCATTGTTTGCCAAATTTTGCACCACTGTGCCATATGTTAACTTTATTTTTAGATATCAAGGGACTACTACATGGGTTTCCATAACAGCTCAGCAAGTTTACAACCTGGCCTGACTCTGTTCCCACCACTTCCAGCATCGCATAAGTTATCCTGTTATTTATACTCACAAGTATTTATTGCCTGTCTTATTTTTTTGGGTCACAACAATTTTTTTCCCGAAACGAAGACTGTAATCCAGGGATGTTTTGAGTTTTGATAGTGATAAACTTTTCCTACAAGTTATAATTTAATTTTAAATTATAATTTTCTCTTCCTTCCATCCAAGGACACAGTCCTTATGCACTTTTATATACAAAAATCATTTCCCTATCCATGGCTATTCAGCTTTAATTGAATAGCATCTTAATTATGACTACTGTATTTTCATGTTGCTAAATTATATATGATCTTTTCTTTCATACCATCGAGTTCATATCATGATGGAAATGGTCAAGAAATTCTACTGAACAATGCTCATCTGCTAGCAAGGCATCAATAAGGCTTTGGAAAAATGTACAATCAAAAAGAACTACATTTACCAGTATTTTTAATTATATAGTTTTAAATATTAATATTAGGGAAGGTAAAAACCTTACCTATGGTTTAAAATCAACTATATGTGATACCTGAAAATGGGGTGAATCTCTCCAATGTTAGCACTGTTTATTTGAAATAAGTCTAGTAGTTAACAGACAGGCTTCCTCGGTAGCAGATAAAAGCAGGTGCTGTGATCCACAGCCAGACAAGAGGACAGAGTATAAATTGGGGGTCTGGATTGGATTACTTCCCTAGGAGATCTGGGAACATTGTAGAAGAGGTCAGGAAAAGATGGTAGGAGTCAGAGGGAACACCCGGAGACCATGGCCCATTGAAACAATTAAGCAGGCCTGACATGGGCTCACAGAAGCTAAGGTCACAAGTTCGAACCCACATGGGTCTGGAAAAGATCTTCTGTATATGTGCTTTTTCTGTTAGCTTTATGCTTTGGTGGGACTCCTAACAGTGGGCACCAGTGTATTTCTGAGTCTGTTGTTTATTATGGGTACTCTATTTTGACTCCTATTGGGTTTTCTTGTACGGTCTCAATGTGAAGACTTTCTCTTTGTCTTATGGTATCTTGTTTTTTCCTCTTTGTCTGTCATTTCTTGGAGGCCTATTCTTTTCTGAAGAAGAAATGGATAGGGAGTAGGTCTGGAGGAGAGAAGACACAGCAGAGGAGTAGAGCAAGGGGAAACTGTGCTATGGAGTATTGTATGAGAAAGGAATCTTTTTGTAATAATAAAAAAGACTATACTAAAAATAAATGAACAAATAAAAGTATAGAATACTACCCTTGGTGCTCTCAGCCATGGGAACACACACACACACACACACACACACACACACACACACATTTCCAAAACATCGGAATAACTGTGATGTGTTTTGAAAGCTTGAGAGTATTATTACCACCTCAGGATAGGCCTAGCATATCACAATGTACTACCCCTCCTGAGATCAACCATAAAAAACGAAAAGTAGATGGAGACAGTATGGAGGCATCAGGTAGTAAGAAGGGACCTTTGTGTGTTTAAAAGCCACTCTTGTGAGCAGGAGGAGCCTAAATTCATACTTCAGGCTCTTTACAAATCCCTGATAGGAGACATCAAATGAAGGAGTGTCCTTAAAAACTAATGACTGTGATAAAAACAAAACAAAAACAAAAAAACAAAAAAAAATCAAACAAAACAAAACCAAAATCAAACAACAACCAAGAAACAACAAAAACATCTCTGTCTTTAGTGGAGGACATGATGCTATATTTGGAGACTTAGAAACAAGTACAGCAGACAGACAGAACAGACAGAAGGCCCATGCCTATTTGGGTCATGACAGCCTCCTAGTATGAACTGGTTATGGTCTTCAAGTTCTTTGAGACAAATATTTTCAACAAATAATAGAAGCATTACTCACAGAGAAAAGGCTGTTCCATTTCTAGAAAGAGTGTTGTAGAATAAATACTAATTCTTCTCAGCTTTAACACCACTGCTGTCATCCTTAGATGTCATGCTCATCACTGTTCACAGGCAATATATCAGACTAGCCAGAGAGCTCCATGTGCTTTAACACACTTGGTCACAATGCTTTTATGAGATGGATGATTTTAGTTTCATGGAATTGAAGAGAGACTGTGAAATGATGATGGGAACTCACTTGTAAATGTTTACATAGATAGTGATCAGGTTTCTAGAAATCAAATGCTATGCCACTTGACAGAGTTTCAGTAGTTTATCTTGATTGCCTCCCTGCAGTGATTATAGAATCAGATGGAAATTAAGTCAGTAGATCTTCTTTTCTTTAATTTAAGGATACTGTCCCTCACCCATAAAATTGAATCTCATTGATAAATGTATCACAAAGATAAGACTTATGAACAAACCATCATGAAAGTCTGAACATCATATCTGAGAGTTAGAATTCATATGAAAATACCAGCTGGGGAAAGATTTTATAATAATTAGTAGGTGTGAGAATGGAAGAGAGAGGAACAAAATTAAGTCTGAAGCCTCTTTATAGATGAACATGGGCACTTTGAAAAAATTTTTGGCTGAGCAGCAGTAGACAAGACTTCAATGGACATTTTAATAAAGTTTAATTAGTGTGATAACCAAGATGGAATACATAAGAAGCCAATTGAATAGGATACCTGATAAATGGTTCAAAAACACACAACACCAGAGGCTGTGTTTTTCTCTATTTATTTGTTTTATTTATGGGTTTATAAGTATTGTTAGTAACACTTATGTTGTTAGTTTCCCTTTAGGATCAGAAATATGAGTTGTGTTGAGAAATATATTTCCTTCATCCTCAAAGTTTCTTGTAAAAAGATACATATGTCTCTATTTGGGGATAGGTCTTAAAAGAAAAACTTAAAATTACATATTGTTGTATAATGATTCTGCAATCAGGGCTGGAGAGATGGCTCAGTGGTCAAGAGCACTGACTGCTCGTCCAAAGGTCCTGAGTTGAGTTCCCAGCAACCACATGGTGGCTCACAGCCATCTCTTCTGGTATGTTTGAAGACAGCTGCAGTGTACTCACATGTATAAAATAAATAAATCTTTGAAAAGAAAAGAAAAATACTCATACACATAAAATGATTCTTCAATCCATTAAAAATATTTTTTCATAGTACATGGAAGAGATACCATTAGTATTTACAAGTCAGGAAAATGGAGTGTAGAAAACCACCCATGCTGAACAAAGTGGCAGACAGATATGGCAAGTCAAAAGATCAAAATGGCAGACAACAATTCTCTTAATTCTGACACTATTTTCTACCAAAACAGAAGAAGAAAATGGGAAGCATGTCTTTCAAATTTTTATTTTATTTTATTTTATTTTATTCCCTGGCTTGAATGTTTTGTAGTTCAGTTATGGTACTTATTCTAACTTCATTTCTTAGCTGGCACATACAAAGATTGGTACTAAGGATCTTTCCTGCCTCTGAATAATGGGGAAGTTTTCTGTTTTTCCAACCCCTATACTTTCAATTCTATTTTAGCATTCCTTGATGAAATATAACCTGGCAAGTGATTATATTCCTTTTTCAAGTCAATGAATCTTTTACACTGTGATTAAAACTAATATACAACTTCTGAAATAGATTTACACGTAACATAACTACAAGTTTTTATTTAATTCCTAAAAGTTCATAACCTACTTGAATAGTAACAGGACTTCAGGACTTTGTGGGAGTTTCATGATTTGGTGTGTGTGTGTGTGTGCGCGCGTGTGTGTGTTTGTGCGCGCGCGCGTGTGTACCTCATGGCTTGAAAACAAGATTTCACATATATTAAACATACACTCAAACACTGAACTCCTAATTCTTAGGAGTATGATATCTTGACTTGTGGTCTAAGGACAATCTCTGGGAATTTTATTTAAAATGCATATTTCCTAGACTGAAGAAACCAGACTTTGAAACCAATCAGAAGCATAGACATGTATTTAAACAAATTCAGGTAATCTGGAGACAGATGAAAACAATTGCCACAATCTATGAAAAGTTGTGTTTCCATGTTAAAAATCCAATTTTTTAAATCTTTTGTTTGAAAGTTTTTGGGCTCAAAGACAAGGCATCACAAACTTACTAGTGAGTTTATATTCCTAGGCAATAGCATACTTAAATTCTGACAGGAACATTTGAAAGATGAAAAGTTCCACAGCTTAAGCAATGAAACTGTAAACATGGAGTGATTAAGAAGGAAAGTAATACTTTTCAGAGACCTCAATTTGTACCATGTGGTCAGTTCATTTTAACATCACTACAGTATGTGTGAGTGTGTTTGTGTCTGTGTGTGTGTGATAGAGAGAGAAAGAGATAGAAATATGATCACAATAGTTGTTCTTACTGTTTTCTATATGTAGACATATAGAGCTTTTCTATAGTCTCTCTCTTCTTGCCCTGTTTTCTTTATTTTTTCTATTATGTATTTATTTATTCACTTTGCATCTCTCTTGCTGCCCCTCCAATTCTGCCCTCTCACACAGTTCCTTCCCCATCCCCCCATCTCCTTCTCCTCTTAGAAGGTGGACATCATACCTGGATATGCCCCAATCCTGGTACATCAAGTCTCTTCAGGATTAGGCATTTCAGGTTAGACCAGACAAGGGAGCCAAAACAGGGAAATGGATTTCACAGACAGGCAACAGCTTCAGGGACTGCCCCTGCTTCAGTTGCTGGGTGACCCTCATGAATATGGAGCTATACATCAGCTACATATGTGAGGGGGTGGCTAGGTCTGCCTGTGTATGTGCTTGGGTTAGTGCTTTGGTCTCTGTTCTGGTTTGTTGACTCCTGTGGCACTCTTACCCTTATGTGACCTTGGCTATCCTAGAACTCATTCTGTAGACCAGACTGTTACAAAGATTTGCCTACCTGTGCCTCCCATTCATTGGGGTTAAGGGTATTCACCACAGCAGCTGGCCAAAATTTATTAACAAAAACTGGCCATAATATCTTCTTTAATATGCAATTCATCTTAATTAAAATTGCATGCTACTTGTCTAGTAAAGAACTTTAACATTAGGAACATTACAATTGAGAATTCTTTCTCTACATCTTTGAAATAGATATAAATCTTATACTGGCTATGTTAATTTTAAAGTAAAGCACATTCTGTACAATTATCTGTGTGGTATATCCTTAAATTGTAAATATTTAATTTTCAGTTTTTGAAGAGAAGAAAATGAATAAATTGATGGGCAACAATAAGAAAATAAATATGACCCAATTATAACATGAAGAAAATAATGAGTAAAAATAAGTCCTCACTCACAAGTGGTTGGATATGCTTCTCCAGGTCTCACTGGTATCCATTATTTTTTCACAAGCTTGCCCTACACTTTACAGAGATGAACCCAGATTTCTTCCTATTACTATTGGCTAAAATAAATGGCTCCATTTCTGTTTAACTTCAGCCAATACAATTTTAAATTTTACAGAACTTAAAGGACCCACAAATGAAAACCTAGGAAGAAAAATCAACAAGCTTTATTATGTTACAGTATGAGCAGAGTACAGAAACACAGTGGAAGTAGCTTGAAGTGGAGGAGACTGCAGCTGCCATAAGTAACTAACAAAAGAGACATCTGGTTCATTGAAAAACAGAGCAAGACCCACAGAAGTTTTCATAGAGGATGTCTGAGCTTGTTGTCCCCAGAGGTAGCCCTGAGGCAAGGATTCAAAAGCAAGCAGTACCTTTAGGAAGTGGTTGAAACTGGGAGAAAAGATTATCTTTTCAGCCCACATATTACTGTGAGTGACAGGACATTGACTTCCTCATGAGGATCTTTAGAAATTAGTGATGCATGCTTCATACATTGTGAGGGACCTCAAGTGGTTGTGAGATGGCTTCTATTGGAATTTGAGATTTGAGGGCATCAATTCTTAGTAGCGGTATTCTATGAGTCAGGTAGAAAGAGCCATCTGTGGGAGTCATGTATAGGGAGATAATGAGGTTCTCAGAAAAGGGACAGTAAATGTCATCAGAGAACTTTACATACAATTTCACACAGCATATATCTTCAGGGTAAACTACAGTGTGCTTATGTACTTAACTTTAGTGGTTAAGTGGGATTATAGATGTTGTAAAAAACCTGAGTTCAGTCTCCAATACCCAGGTAACTCCACTCCAGAGGAATCTGGTGCCTCTTCTAACATTTAAGTGCACAACACCTATGTGCACCTTTAAATGCCAGTTATTATTATTCTAAGAACAAAGGCAGTACTGCAACATTTTCCCTCTTCTTCCTGTTTTAAAATCTCATGAGAAGCAAAAAAATGGAGAGTTTTGTTCAACAAATAGTTTTCTTTGTTCATTGAAAACTCACTTTTAAAAGGTTTAAAGTGACTGATGGTAAAAGAATATCTTGCATCAATCCTTTTAAATGGGTTGCAGATGGCAAGGACATTTCTTTTGGCATCTATATAATGTTCTATACAAAGCTCTCCCACTCACCACTTCTTATGAAGCTTTAATGTTCATCAAAGCCTAGAGCTTCTCTCCCCTAAGCTATGTCCAGTATAAAAGATGCTCACACTAAAAAAATGCAGAGAAAAAAAACATGTTCATGAACACTTGAGATTTTTTTTAAAAAGCTATACTAATTATTAATCATTCATTTTCAATTATAAAAGTTCTTAATTTACTATATTTATAAATTATCATAAATCTAAATGGAAAAACAATCAGCAATGTCAGAATATATCATCTCTATTATTTAAAACTTTATGAAAACCAATATTGACTATTTCATAATTTTCAACCTACATATGTGACAGAGATTTTTCCCCTGAATCCAAAATGATGACAGAAATGACTCCATGACAGTTTCTTAAAATCAGAATTATGTATTTTAGAATTATAGTTTAGATTTTAATATAAAACATAGTCTTCCATTATGCAAAATGTTTTAAAGTAATCGCTGTATCTATATCTGTTTATTATCATAACAAATCATAAACCTGCTATCATGTTGTTTAAACTCTAGTGATCATGCATTAAATAATAAAAACAAATAAAATCCAGTCATTGCCTGATAGTGCAATTTACCTTCATGACATAAAACTCTTTTTGTTTTGTTTTGTCTTGTTTTGTTTTTCAAGACAAGGTTTTTCTGTATAGCCATGGCTGTCCTGGACTCACTCTGTAGACCTTGAACTCAGAAATCTACCTGCCTCTGCCTCCCAAGTGCTGGGCTTAAAGGCATGTGTCACCACTGCCCAACAATATAACACTCTTTTTTTTTTATTAGATATTTTCTTTATTTACATGTAAATTTCTCGTTTCCCAGTTTCCCCTCCAAAAAAC
>NW_022196904.1:43893218-43896678 GCF_008632895.1 Mastomys coucha | reverse complement strand
ATCTGCTGTCCCCTGAGTCTTTTATCCTAGCCAATCTGACTGGTGTGAGGTGGAATCTCAGAGTTTTTCTTTTGATTTGCATTTCCCTGATGACTTAGGATGTTTAACATTTCTTTAAATGCTTCTCAGCCATTCAATGATATAACACTCTTATGATGCTAATATATAGTTCCCGTAGCTGAGTGAAGCTAGCCATCTTAAAATGAATCCATACATTGTATGATGTCCATTCAAAGATGAAATTTCTTGGTGTTGTATATCTGGGCATGTCTACCACTTAACATTGCATGTCCCTTTAAACATCTCAAGAAGCAAAAGATATGGTAGAATGCGGGGCAGTGGTTTATTCAGGCAACCTGGGCCTAGTCAAGTAATAGGTCTGGAACCCTAGAACACTAGTGGAAGATAGTTTCTGCCTGCAAGGGATGGAAGGAGTTCAGCCATGACTCCTGTGACCCTGGTTCCTGTTTCAGTCACAACCTCTCACAGCACACCCCCCCCCACCCACACACACACAGGAGATGTGCACTCTGTCACATAGACAATGCCTCAAGCTCCCAGAATTCTAGCTGGACCCTACCCCAAGTCATCTGGCCACAGCCAGGCATGGCCTGCCCCACAGACAGATAGCCATGCCTCACACAATATAAGGGGCAGTTGGACCCCTCCCCTCTCTCTTGCCTTCTTTTCCTCTCTCTTGCTCTTTGTCCTCTCTTACCCTCTCTTCTTCTCTTGCTCTCTTGCTTTCCTCCTCTCCTTTCTCTCTCTCCCTCCTTCTCTTCTCCTCTCCTTCTTCTCCTTTCTTTCTATCCATATGGTCATGGCCGGTCTATTCTCTCTTTCCTATAATAAAATATCTCACAATTATTCATTGCCTCCTTTTAACTAACTAACGTGCCGTGCAGCCACAGCCATCAGCAGCAGAGAGATACCAGGCCTAAAGTAGAAAATAAAGCAAAGAAGGAACACAGAGGGTTTAATCCTCGAGCAGATAGTTGGAGTGCCTCGTTGAGGACATGCTGAATTCACTGGGTATGAGGGACAGATTAAACTCTGCAAGAAAGACCTTGAAGAAGGAAATCTCAGTCCTGTATGAAGGGATCAAGCCAGACAGAGAAATAGAACTGACTTGAAGAACATAAAATAAATTTCAATAGGTATAGTAACCACCATAACTTGGGCATTTTAGTAGTTATGCTGACCCAGGATGGAAAGGAAAGGAAAGGCACCAGAGTATTTCTTTAAAGGATCAGTGTGCTTTCATATTTGAGAAGTGTCATTCTGGCAACTCCTTGAGAAAAAGTGTGAATGTACATTCAGATAAGATGTAAGGTATAAAGCTTTGATAATTTCATCAGGCAACCATGAAGTAGGGAAACAGGAGGTGACAAGGGAAACTGAAATACAAACATATTTTTAAAGATGAGGAACAGAGATTCAGTTGACTACTGAGGAATCGGTGGAAGGAGAAGACTATAAGTGACAACAATCACTCAGTGTTTAATTTTGAGAAATGTATTATTGTAGAGACCTGCTCCCTTTAAAATAATTGTAGCCATTTGTATTCAGTCTTCATTTTTCTCATAAGGTGAAATTAAGATAGGGTTCTCAGGTTCCTCTTCTCAGAAGTAATTATCTGTAGTTGACACTGAAAAATTCTCTGAAAAAGTCATATCGCTATGGTTGTAATACTCATGCTCTGTTATCTCAGTTCTCCAAAACTCCCTGGCTCACTCTCTGTCCACTACCCCTGCTGCTTCACTTTGGACCAAATAGCTTAAAGATAAACTGATAATATTATGTCCAGTCAGCAAAAATGTTGTACTGCTCCCCTCCTTGCCTTTTAAACATTTGAACCTTTTTTCCCCTCTGCTTTCAAGAAAGAGAGGTACCACAAAATTATGCTTGTGTGCCACAGACTGGGTTCTTTGCAGGGACCCCAATTTCCGCAGGGTGAGAGTTCTGGTCAGGTGGGCAGTAAGTCGGTGGATGACAAACAGACTCGACACAAGGGTGTGGTGAATCTGAATGTATATGTACAAGGTGAAATTCAGGCTTAAATAGCATACAGCAAGCAGGGAAGATGACAAGGCAGATGAGGGTTACAGCAAGGTCAATAGGATCGGGACACAAGACAGATCACATAGGCAAGTGACTGCCACATCAAGGTAGGTAGGATCAGGTAGCCAGGTGTGAAGCAGGCAGAAGAGCAGTGGTGCCCTCCCTGCCGGGGCTATTTTGGTATTCCTATGCTAATTCTCTGGTTCTGCTGGAGGCAAGGATCAGGAGATTCCAATCTAGCAGTTCCTGCTAATGCCCTTGCCCTAAGATTACTCTCTACTATGTAAAACAATTCTCTCTTCTGTGGGACTGCCCTGAGAATTTTAACTATGTTAACAGTAAGCAATGGTGCCTGACCTCTGTCACTAACTCTGAGCACATTCTATCTGATAAGGCAGATTCCTTGAGAGAAATTCCAAGCTAAGGACAGCTTGGGATTAAATTAGGATAGGTTGGAAATGTGCTGGCCAGGAAGTGATGCCATTTACGAATCATTTCTTGGGGTACCTTTATGCCTAAATAAGAGGGCATGTTGACAATTGGAAAGACTAATCTGGAACACGTCTGAGTTAGGAGATGCCAGTGAGTGAATACCAAGGAGGCACAAGCTCCCCTTTGGAGCCATAACGCCTCTTAGCCTTGATCAGGCTTTTGCCCCCAATATTTCGGATTTAACCGGAGTAGATGAGTGGGCATGTCACTTGTGAATTCTTTTAGTTGTCTGGATTGATAAGTCTTGGGGTATGTATGCTTAATTGAGATCAGTATTCAAATTATATATAATTTTGAATTATATGTATGTATATATGTAGTTAAGATATGTCTACAGCTCAAGTTCCAGGACAGCCAAGCTTAGGCAGTGAAGGAGGTGGAAAACAGAAAGCTGGTAATAACGGCAATAGAAAAATGGGGCTATACTCTGGCCCCTTAAGCAGCAGACCTCAGCAGCTTCAGCATTAGGACTCTATCTTTAGAGTCAAGAGACCAAGGTCATAAAATGTTGATTCCTGGGATAATTAAAAGGGAACAGTGTGAATAATTGAACTGATATGCAGTTCCTAAGAAAGCAGCTTCTACAATATAAAAGACTGGGCTTTGGTCAGAAAGAGAGTGTTGTCTCTAGGAGAGAGCTATTTCAAGTAGAGAACTATCTTGAACAGAAAACAGAGCTAGCCAACAGATGGCTGTGAGCCTCTACTTCTGTATTAGTCAGGTACTGTCAGATCCCCCAGTGTAGGGGAATGCCAGGGCCAGTAAGCAGGAAGGGGTAGTGTGGTGAGCAGGGGGAGGGGGAAAGGAACAGGGGTTTGTTTTAGTTTTTGTTTTTTATTTTATTTTTATTTTTACTTTTTTGGAGGGGAACCTTGGAAAGGAGATATTGTAAATAAAGAAAACATCT
>NW_022196904.1:43825807-43893208 GCF_008632895.1 Mastomys coucha | reverse complement strand
AGCTAGCTATCAGCTTGCACCCATCACTGACTCTGAGTTGCTTTTCTGCTGTTTCTGAATACCTCTTCCTCAGGACCTTCTTCCAAATAAAGGTTGGAATTCAGCACAGCTTAACATTACGTAACATTATTTGTGATCAGATAGAGTACTGGATAACATAAAACATAAATGTATTTTTATACAGTAGATATTCTGGTTATACATGTGTCTTTGATAGAGTACATAATTCTGATAGTCATGCTGACAGAGAATAGTGACAAAAATAAACTATTCAACTTGCTTTCCTTATCAATTCTCCATTTCCTCTCAAAGTTTATTGTTTACCAACACATATGTCTCTGAATAACTCTGCCTATATTCCACATCAGTGAATGTTACCTTCATATTGTACCCTGAACTAAAACTATTTAGTGTTTGATCATATCTAGAAAGTAGATGTGAATATCTTGCAGTTTTGCAAATCTGTATACTTCTGTCAGAGAGGTCTCTGAGAATGAAATCATTTCTGACACACTCACTGTGAGTGAAAAGCTGATCTAACCCCTCAGAGCCATGGAAACACTACATGGGAAGCCACTTTCCACATGTGCTCTGCCTGTGGTGCTAACACTGTTGTTGAGCTGCTTATATTGCATACCTGGGAGCTTCCTCAGGCTTCCTGCTCCATAGAAAGCACTGTGTCCTCGCACTGTACCTACTCTTCTTTGCTACAATGTTTCCACACATTTCTTGTCTGAATCCTCAAACTCTGATTTACAGTGAGCAGAAGCCATGCTCTCCAAGATCCTCTTGGGAGGATCTCATCATATCCTTTCATTTCTGGCTAGTCTTAAAGTAATAAAAGCAAATTTTAAGGATGACAATCATGATAAAGTCTTATCATCTTAGAGGATCTAATAATGGGAGGTAGGATGTGAGCAGCTGAGTGGAATTGGGAGGACATAGGCAGCGGTTGATGAAGGAACTGGTCTGAGCATATTGACCGACAGACAGATAGTTGTGTACATATGATGATATCACAGGATATCTGAGGTGACAGTATGATATTTAAAAGTGATAGATGGAAGGAAAAACACATCTATAAATCTCTATAATTCTTATTATTAGAGTATGAGCAGATAAAACTAATTCAATCTACTTCAAAACTTGAAAAAAAAACCCTGAAATTACCTATCAGAAAACTTGTATACAGATTTTGGAGTCTTCCATATAAAACTTGACATTTTCCACTCTTTCCAGTATTTAAACAAATGAATAACCAATATGTTTTCTGCAAAATTATTTTCTGACATGCACTTATAAATATAAATACATAAATAGTACATATAAAACTACACATAGAAAGACTGCAAGAAATAATGGTAAATAAATAAACAAACAAAAGCCCATAAGCTTTATCTTGGAAAGAATTTAACCAGAAATTATACTTCAGTTTTGGAAAAAGAAGCAGTTTACAGATCAGCAGTTCTTATCCTGTGGGCAGCAACCCTGTGGGAGTTAAATGACCATTTTTCGGTATATCAGACACCTTGCATATCAGATATTTACATTATGGCTCATAAGGTAGAAAATTTGCAGTTATAAAGTAACAAAAATAACTTTATGGTTGGGCATCAATACAACATGAGGAAGTGTATTAAAGGTCACAACATTAGGAAGTTTGGGAACCACTGTTATATATACAAAGGATGGGATATTAATGCAATAATTTCAGTAGCAAATTTCAGGGAACAACAAAAAATATAGTTGGCTTACTAATTCTTCATTGCACACATTGGAATGTTTTAACCTGTACTAATCTAATAAAGGGATTCTCCAGAAATTACAGTAAATCCTGGGAACATATGTGAGGACCCTCAGCCAAACATTAGGCTGAGCTGTGGGGATGGATGAGGAAAGACTGTAGGAATCAGAGGAGTCAAGACACCACAAGAAAATAACCCACAGAATCAATTAACCAGGGTCCATAGGACCTCAGACAGACTCAACAATTCTGTATGAGTCCAAACTTGGTCTTCTGCATATGTGTTATTGTTGTTTAGCTTGATGTTCTTTTGGATACCTAATAGTGGCAGCAGGGCCTATCTCTGACATTTTTGTCTGCTTTGGGGACCACATTTCTTCTATGGCGTTGCCTTGACCAGCTTGTGTCTATATAGTCTTATTGCAACTTGACATGGCAGGTTTGGTTGATATCAGGGAGGCCAGCCATTTTCTGAAGGAAAATGGTGGAGGAATGGGACTGGGGTGAGATGAGAAGGGGAAACTTTGTTTAGGATGTAATATATGTGAGCAGGATAAATTTAAAACAAAAAATAACTAAATTTATCTCCCAACTAATAGATAGTTGCCAAAGGCTAGTAAAGCTCTTTATGTATTTTTAATGTTTTGAAACCTTCTGTAATCTCTAAATAGTTAAAAATATATAAGAAATAGAGTAATATAAAACTGTATTTGTCAGTGTTAGTGACAATACTGTGAAGATGATTAGAGCTACTCCAAAACTTCCTTATTTATTTTCTATAACTGTAAGCCAAGAGAGCCTGCCCTTATTCACTTAAGAGCCTGGCTGCAAGCCCTCCTTAAAATAATGCTGCAAGGTGAGAGTCAGGAGGCCCAATGGTCAAACCTTGCAGATGCTGCAGTTTGGGTCAAACATAATGAAACCTTCCTGCTGTGATGTCTGTGAAGACTCAAAACTCTCAGATTGTACATGTATGCTTGCTAGTGTGATGCTGGGAGGTATTTGAGCAGACATTGAGCAAGTGTTATGGAGTGCTTTAGATGTTTTGTTGTTTTTGCTGTTGTTTTCCAAAATGTTTACAATGTAAAGAGAGAACAGTACTTTTTGTCCATGAATGTAGGATAACAGTCATGCTGGGAAATTCATTAAATGCTTGAAAATTTTTAGTTTACATGAATCATTGATTACTCAGTTTCTTTCTTTCTTTTTTATTCTTTTGCTAGATTCTAACAAAAATAGTGCTAAATAATCTTCTTGATGGTGCACTCAACATGTATTATCTGTAAATAGTTGCAAATACACCACAAGAAAATACAACCAAGACCCAAAACAAATTTTATTGTTGGTAACATTCATATAAAAATTTCTCAACATGATTACTTCAAGGTCAGACTCCATATAGCTTTTGTGTTTGCTGTCTGAGTATACCTTTGGGGAATAGTAAATTTTGCACATCAAAGATGTCTGTGTCTTTATGGTCAGGCATGTTGTTAGACATAGAAGGTTTGTTATGTCTTATTTTTCTGTTGACTTTTAAAATTTTTAAAACATTTTTCTTGTGCTGGATAAATAAGTCAAGTTCCTTTAAACTTTAGTTTCATTACATTTGATCTGTTTTGAACCTTTGTATTATTTGTGTTATTGAAATGTTAAAAGCTATTTAATAAAATATTAAAATGAATAGATATTGGAAGCAAACTGTTATTTTCTAGCATATACATGCTAAGAATCACACTTGATTAATATATTGCAATTTTTATTTACAATTGTATCTGATTTCTAGAAAATCCCCTTCATTTGTTAAACAATATACATTAAAAATGACTTTTGGCAATTCTCAGTACTTCCATTCTCTATTTTGATCTTTTAAAAGTGTGCTTCCCCTGAGAGTAAAGTACAAGTGAAAACACATGAATTTCACCATTGCCATATGTTCCCTGGGGTATCAGTTGCTCTTGTGCTACACTATATGAAAATACACTTTATTCCTTCTGTAACAAGGGCATCCCATGGAATAAACACATATTTCTGGAGGTAGTAAAGGAGGCATAAAAACAGTCATTGAGAAACTTTAATATAAGCAGAAACAGTAAGAAAACTAAGTCTAACACAGAAGCAGGATATCTCTTGGGGTAGAAATATTGCTGCTTTGCAGTTGGGGAATAATCTGTAAAAGGGGACTTGGCACTTAGAGAAAACAGGCCCTGTTCACCATCTCCTCATTTCACTACTCTCAACCTTGCTAACTTGCTTCAAGCCTGAGGGTGACTTCTATTATAACATGTTTTACTAAGAATAAGAATATATTATGATTTCCAGAGTTTTCTCCACTTCTGAAATAATCCCTAAAAACTAACCTTCAGGAATGTTCCTATCAGAATGTTTTCACATCTGTGGCAATGCATTATCCCACATGAGAGACTTCTTCAACGTTCACTTTGCCAGGATTATTTTATACTCATGATAACTCTATACTAATTTAAATTACACAAAAATGGGTTTTAAATATTAAAAACTATTGAAGAGTTTGCTATGAATGTTTCTATAGATTTCTGCGAGTTTAGAAGTAATCTAAAATTTTAACTCTAATTCCGTGGAGTTTTTACTTCATGTAAAAGTCTCAATGAGAGAAGGGGACTTTGTGGGGGAGGTTGGGGATGGAAACAGAAAGTACAAGTTGAGGGGAGGGCAGGAGAGAGTGGTAGGAGAGACAACTGGTTTGGAGGAGTAGCTCTGGGACAAGCTAGAAACCTTGCACAATGGAAAGTCCCAGGAATCTATGAGATTGATTCTAGCTGTGATTCTCAGCAATGGGGGATGTGGGACCTGAAACACTCATCTCTTCAACCAGAAAAGACTTCAGAGAAAAGGAGGGCTGAGGCATAAAACACAGCCACAACATTTAGACCCAAAATGTGTCCTACCTATAAGATGCGTAGGGTCTAAAGATGGAGTAGATATAAAAGAATGGCCAAACAATGACTGGCTCAGCTGTAATCCTGTACCATAAAAGAGATCCTACTCTTGACACTATGAACACCCAATACATGGAGGGACCCATGACTCCAGTTGCATATGTTTCAGAGGATGGCCTTGTCTGGCATCAATGGGAGGAGAGGCCCTTGGACCTGTGAAGGCCCAATACCCCAGTATAGGAGAATGCCAGGCCAGAGAGGCAGGAGTGGGTAGTTATATGAAGGTGGGGAAGCAACCTCATATAAGCAGTGGGAGGGAGGAGAGGATACAGGGTTTCCACAAGGGTGGAAACCAGGAAAGAGGATAATATTTGAAATGTAAATAAAGAAAATATCCAATAAAAAATAAGTTAAAAAAAATAAACTTGAAAAGAAAAGAAAAAGTACAACCAACTACAGAAAGGGTGATATGCACTCCCAAAGCCCAATTATAGTAGTACAGCAAGCCCTGGATATCCTAACACAGGCCAAGCACAAGTAAATGAAATTTAATTCAATCTTATCAAGATAATAGAGGTATTTTAAGAGGAAATAGTAAATCCCTTAAGGAAATACAGGAAAATACAATGAAATTGGTGAAGTAAAGGAGTAAAACTGATCAAGATCTGAAAATGAAAATGGAAATATTAAAGAAAATATAAGTCCTAGAAATGCAAAACCTACCCATCTACTCCCACCTCACTGCCCTAGCATTGCCCCACACTGGGGCATGGAACCTCCACAGGACAAAGGATCTCTCCTTCCATTGATGTCAGATAAGGCAATCCTCTGCTACATATGCAACTGGAGCCATGGGTTCCTCTTCGTTTGGTGATTTAGTCCCTGGGAACTCTGGGGAGTCTAGTTGGTTGATATTGTTATTCTTCCTACAGGATGGCAAGCCCCTTCACTTCCTTCAGTCCTTCTGCTAACTCCTCCTTTGGGGTTTCTGTGCTAAGTCTGATGATTGACTGAGAGAATCACCATCTGTATTGCTCAGGTTCTGCCAGAGTCTCTCAAGGGATAGGAAACACTCTTCTGTGGGGCAGTGTGGGTCAGTGGTCTGCTCAGGTAATTAGACTCAGTGGAGTAATTTGCTTCGAGCCCTGGAGCCTCCCAAGCAATTTCTGCTTACTGAGGGCAGAAGGAGCTTTAACTCCTGAGTCTTTGGTTCCTGTTAAGTCACAACCCCTCACAGCTGCCCCTGCAGGAGATGTGTGCTCTATCAGGCAGACAATGCCCCAAGCTCCCAGCATTCTAGCTGGACCCTATCTCCAGTCATCTGACCACAAGCCAGACATGCCACGTCCCATACAATAAAAGGGGTGGTTTGCCCCCTCCTCACTCTCTTGCTCTTTGTCTCTTCCCTTGCTTTTGCCCTCTTTTCTCTCTTGCCTTCTTCCTCCTCTCTCTTGCTTTGTTCGTCTCTTGCTTGCTTCCTTTCCTTTCTCTCTCTCTTTCTTTTCTCCTTTCCTTCTCTCTACTTGACCGGTCTATTTTCTCCTTCCTACAATAAAGTATCTCATTTGTCCATTGCCTCCTTTTTAACTAACATGCACCCTGCCCACAGGTCATCAGCACCAGAGAGGGAGAGAGACTCTGAGGCCACAGCCCAGGCCCCGCCTTTGGTACAACACTCTTCTGTTGCTGATGGGAGTGCAAAGTTGTAGAACTACTTTGGAAATCAATGTGGCACTTTATCAGAAAATTGTGAATAATTCTACCTCAAGATCCAGGTATACCCTTTCTGGGCTTATACTTCCAAAGTTCCCCACTATAACACCTAGACTCTTGCTCAACTATGTTGAAAACAGCTTTATTTGTAATTGTCAGAAACTGGAAACAACCGGGATGTCCCTAAACAGAAGAATGGATAAAGAAAATTTGGTAATTTAAGCAATGGAATATTTCTCAGCTATTAAAACAATGACATTATGAAATTTGCTGGCTAATGTTTAAAAATACAAAAGTTCATCCTGAATGAGGTAACCCAGACCCAGAAAGACAAAGTACAGTATAACCATGTTACAATCCACACACCCATATAAGCTAATAAACAAGAAGGGGCCAATGAGGTCACCTGAATCTCATTAATAAAGGGAGCAACTGGAGCAGATAGAGGGAGTGAATTGGGGGAAGGAAGGTTGTGGAGGGGAACGGAAGTGATCAAGTTGCAGGAGGTTGGAGGGCGAGGGTTTGGGGAAGGAGAACTGGAATCAGTGAGGGGCATCTCTGGGATGAGCTAAAAACCTAGAACACTGGACACTCCCGGGAATCTATGGCAGTGACCCTAGCAAAGGCTCCTACCAATGGGGCGTATGGAATATAAAATGGCCATCTCCTGTAGAGATGCAAGACTACCAATGGAGGGACTGGGGTAGGAACTAAGCCACAAAGCTGTCAACCCACAAATTGCCCTGCCTACAAGATGTTCAGGGTCTAAAGGTCTAGCAGAAATAGATGGAATGATCAAACAATGACTGGTCTAGCATGAGACCCATGGGACAAGAGCAAGCCCACCACTGTCAGTATTAATGGTATTCTGCTATACTTGTAGACAGGTGTCTAGTATAACTGTCATTTAGTGGCTTTATTCAGGAACTGATGTAAATAGATGCAGAGACCCACAGCCAAACACGAGGCAGAGCTTGTATTATTCTATGAATGAGGGGGAGAAAGTGTTGAAAGGAGTCACCACAAGAAAACATACAGAATCAACTAAGCTCAGCCCATAGGAGCGCACAGATACTGAGCAGAAAAGGAGGCTGAAGATGACAAAGGGGCACTGGGAGGAGAGGAGGATATCAAAGTTTCAATAGGGATATAAAGTAAGGTATAAAAATGAAAAGAAAATAAAAGAATTGATGTTCCTTAACTATGTGCCTCCTCCTCTCAAGGAACTTCACACTGTGAATCACAAATCCTTCTTCCCTAAGATTAAATTGCCTTATTTTTTTTTTTTTTGCATTCTTTACAAAAAATATCCCTGAAGGTAGACATACTGGCAACTTCTTTCTAATAGCATTTAAAAGAACTGGAGTAGTGTCAGATGCTTCCCAGGTATTGGGGAAACACTAAAATTAAAAGATAAAATTTGAAGGGATAACTGAAGATGACAATAAGCCAGAGGCAATGAAATAAATTTATTCAGTACTTTTATATCCTAAGCACTATAATGTTCTATCCCAGCCTAACCTATGCATTTATAAAGTAAATTCAAAAGGATGGCAACTTTTTGTTTCCTCCTACCAGATTTACACCAAAATGGTTAAAAGTTCTCCCAGGTGTCTACTTTGACCGATTTGTTATATACAGTCTGTTGGTGACTCTCCAGCAATTTCAGATTTTCTGTTTATCTTGCTTGAACTGATTTCTGTGTTAATGTCCACAGAGACTAAGGCAGATATTGTGTGATTTCTATTATAATCTGAAAATGTGAGTTGTTACACAGTGTGTAACACCTCCTCCTCTCAGGTGCTGTCAGTGTCACCTGAGAATTTTGCTGCAGTTAGAAGAAATTATCCACAGCAGATGCTTGGATGCAGGGTCTGAAAGCACTTTTGAGATCATCCAAGAATTCACTGTTTTCTACCTGCAAGACTTGTTCTCCTTACGTGTGGTAGTCAAGTCTCCAGCACTAACAGTATATGACATCTATGTATAGGCATCTCCCTGTGTTTCTGGAAGTGTCTGACTCATGAATGTTGGTGCTGTCTTACTGGATGTGTACAAAGGGACATTATATTATCTCTCTCAAATTAATGTTAATACTATATTATAGCTATATAGTGTGCATTCATGTGAAAAGGCAACAGGAGTACTATAATGGTGAAAATCTCTCTAGGATATGTATTCCCTTTATGGAAGTAACATCTTGTTGTGGAGACAGCCTTCCATTTTTATTAATTTATTTTTGCTTAAGTGTCAAATTTCCCTGTTTACAGTATGTTGGTGACTCCACAACACACTGCTTGTTTGTGAGCTGTCAAAGGGCAAAATTATATTTGATATGTCAGGTACTCCAGGCATCCACCATGTAAAACTTTCCAGTAAATACTACTGAAATCATTTTGCAAAGCCCAAACCAAATGGTACCAATTGTGTAAAACTCTGGTTTGCCATTTAAACTCTGGTTTGCCATTTTCTAGGAAACTTGAAACCCATTCTGCACTTCCAGCCTCTTTTCCTCAATCTCCATCAGAGAATCTGATACCCAATCAATATCTACATTTGTCATGTTAGAGAAATACAAATTGAAATCTATGGCTGAGCATACTCAACCACACAACTGTTCAATATTGCTGTGTTGGCAAGCATTCAAAGCTATTTCTTCTGCTAAATATGACTGTGATTGAAAAATATTTTTCTGCTGGTGTGATAGAATACTATAACCAAAGTTTACTTATGGACGATGGTTTTAATCTTGACTTATGGATTCAGGAAGTAAGAGTTCAATATGTTAGAAGAGGCATGGCAGCAAGCAGCAATCAGGATGGAAAATGGAAACTGAGAATGCACATCTTCAAAGGTAGAGAGCAAGAATCCAGAAAATGTCATAGATTTTTTAATCTCTTAAAGCCTGCCCCCAGCAATATAACTTTGTTCAAAAAAATTTCCTAAAACTTCCCAAAGTGCACAGTTGACTGGATCATTCAAATACCTGTACCAATGAAGGACATTTTCATTCAAACACATCAGAGTTTCTATTGTTAGGAACTTAGGAAGGTAATGAAGTAAATGGTTGAGTGAAGAACAGAAGGTATGGTAATGGTGTGACCTCTTTAGTAACTCAAGACACCAGAATGTATAGAAACTCAATGCAGGGGAGATAACCCGGCATGGAACAGTGCCGCCATGGATAATTGCTAAGCTGAATTTTAAGACTCAGCTGGGTAGGAGAGATCCATTGTGAAAAAGAGAATATCATGGGAAAGATAGGGAAATCACCATGGTTGCAAAGTTACAAAGCATCTCTCTCTGAAGAACAGGAATCATTTGGATGCACTGAAGTCTCTAGATATGAAAATTTATGTCACCTGCAGCCTTACAAATCATAGAGGTTTCTTTTGTAAATGAAATACAGTAAAGAACAGTTAATTATTGCTTTTTTACACATTAAAAAAGGTGGGAGTGGGTGGGTGGGTGGAGGTACACCCTCATAGAAGCAGTGGGAGGGGAGGATGTGATAGGGTGGCTCCAGGAGGGAGGGAAACCGGGAAAGGGTATAACATTTGAAATGTAAATAAAGAAAATATCCAATAAAAAATAAATAAATCTTAGTATGTTAAATTTTTGAAAAAGATAAAATTATGAGTAAACGTAATGCAAGGCTCTCTGTATTATTAATGCCTTGAAAGAAACCTGTGTACCTTTTGCTTACATTCTTTTTACTGTATATTATTCACTTATTGCTCAGTGACAGATTAACAATTTCATTAAAAGTTTATACACAAATTTAGAATATTAGACAGCCATTCTTCTAATGTACTTTACTGAAATATGCATGTATTATAATACTTTATAAGGTTTGTTTCAATCTCCAAATCCTGACTGTTATTGCCAAAGTTCAAGTATTCAAATTGAATTATAATTTCACTCAGGAAATAATGACGACGTGTTTGCCAAGGAAAAGTCAGAGAAGTCCACTCAGCTTTTCGTAGCTGCCCTGAAAATCTAGCTCAGCCTACTGCACTTTCCCCTCTATCTAGATGATCTGTTCTGGGATGGAGTGAGTACAGACAGTTAGCACGATTCTGGTGATTCCACGGTTCTTGAGCTACACATAGATCTGTTCCTAGTTAACTCTATGTATTCAGCAAAAGAATCCACAGACTGATATGATCCTTCTAGAAGAGGATGTCACTGGGTGCCTGAAGAGCAGTAATGTCATTAACTGTGTCTGTGACTATAGCCCCAGTATATCCTGATGTAGACTCTGTTGCTCTAACTGGAGTAACTGCAATCTCTCATGTAGTATGTATGTTCATCTGTAGAATCAACTCCAGCGAGAAAGGTAGCTGAAATCTTACAAACTGAATTTCAGATTCCAGTAGCTCAGACAATAGAGCACCAGATCCCAGATATGGTACAGAAGTATACGATATAACTTTTACCTTGGAAAGCTGATATTTCTATTGATAAAAGCTAGCTTGTAAACATAATAATAAAACTATGCTATTTTTAAATGTTACATTTGAATCACTTAATATAAAAGTTCTAAAATAACAGTCTATGGTGGCTACAGATTTCATGTTAATACTGTTAGGAGAAAACACATCTAAAAAATAAAAAATAAAAAGAAATTAAAAAAAGGAAGTCCTGAATCAGAACATTCATCAATATTTAGAATAGCCAGAGGATTAGTATGTGGATGTTAACCACAGTGATATTGAAGAAATTATCTCAAGTCACACTTGAAAGGATTCATTAAACTTTTTTATGCCAATGAGAAACACAAACATACTTACACATGTACAGAGCCACATGCACTCTCTCTCTCTTTCTCTCTCTCTCTATCTCTCTCTCTTTCTCTCTCTCTCTCTCTCTCTCTCTACATATATATATATATCTTTCAGATATATATATATCTATCTATCTATATATATATATAGATAGATAGATAGATATCTTTCAGAAAGAGAGAGAACAAGAGAGAAAGAAAGAGAGTTCTAGCCATCAGTGGCAGAGCAACAAACATAATCATTCACAGAAGGACAAAAAAATACAAATCAAAATTTTCTGAAGTAAAAAAAATAAAATATAGATATGAAAATATAATGATGAAACTTGAAACTTTTAAGTGGACAGGATATATAGTCTTGGTTTTCAAAACTATCCTACAAAAAGGAAAGATATTGCCTTCCTTGTTTTCATAAGTAAGGGGCATGTGCAAGTGCATTTTCATATTCAACACAATCATTTCAATCATTGTTAGCTATTCAAATTGGGACAATTTTCATAAAAAAAAACCTCAAAGACAAAACAGAAATTTTTCTGGAAAAAAGATTATGGAGTTAATGTTGAGGCAAATTTTCATCTACAAATTCTAGCATTCAGATCACAGCGTCTGCATCCTCAGTACCAAGAGGGACCATTTGTTCCATCCACCTAATATATCCACATACACTTAAGTAGAAACAGTTATCTATCTCAAAGGGAAAGAACCTTGTGTCTGACTGCCTGAACAACTTCAACCTTTTCCTTAACAGCCTAGGCGGCCCACAAGGGATTGCATCTGAGATACAGCTTCATGAATTAAACAGAGGATGCTATTCTGATCTATTTCACTAAACTTCCAGTGACTTGATAGGTTTTAAAGAGGTTTGTAAATGTTACAGAAGAGAAAAAAAATCCATCACACTTTACCTTCAATATAAGAGGAAAATGCTAATATTTGACTTCTACATCCAACTTTTCTGAGGTCCCCTTTCCTTCTAAACACACATTTGTTCAAGTAAGTTATTCCTTCCATATAAATGGCTGCAGGCAGGTTTCAGTAGTATAGTTACTGCTCTGCACTCAATCCTACCACTAAATAAGGCTAATGGGCAATTTACATTGACTATTTACCATGCTACAAATCTCACTGTATTTTAAAGATGTCACCATGATCTTTGGAGACATCTACTGATACTATTTGTGTTTTATGGGTCAATGAAGATGCACATAGTTCCCAAAAATCAAATATAGCCATATTGTGCCATTAGCTATCAAGCTGCTGCTTACTGTAACAAAATGTTGGCAATTGTGAAAATCACTAAGAGAAAAGCTGAGAAGATAAGTAAGTACTAGGATGTAGCCTCTAGACTGAAGTCTTTTGGAATGTATCCTCAAGAGATTAAACTGGATCTTTACTTTCAGCCATTTTCAAGATTTAAAGTTCTATAACTTTTGTATGAATATCACTTCAATGGATGGTAAATGTCTTATAACTATTCCATCTTCTCCTTTCCTGTCTCTTCTACTCCAACATCCTGTCCCAGTCCTCCTTCATACAAATTTTGTCAAGTATCTCACATCATTCGTGCTTTTGTAAAAACAATGTTTAAACATCACAATGTCTTGAGTGGTGCATACTTTACTGTTTTGGAACCCCAGAGGTCCTGGTGTCTGGGAATAGATTTGAAGATTTGATAGGAAGATGTGTCCCACAAACATTCAGACTCTCAGAGAGCTAATCAATCTAGTAAAGACATTTTTCAGCTTATTGAATATGTTGCTTTAATTAAAATAAATTAACTATTGTTGTAGCCCCAGAATTACTGATGCTAACTCCCTGCAGTTAAAGCCTTACCAAAGAGACTCAGTGTTGTGTCCAGACTGTTTGCCTCTGCTTCTTGCCAAAGAGGCTCCCATTTTCCATGCTGCGCAGTGGCAAGCACCGCAAGCAGGCAGCTGGTTTCTGCACTGTGTCTTCCTGTAGCAAGCTCAGGGCTCCATCGCCCTCTCTGGCCTCTCCAAGGGAACCAGATCTGGCTTTAAAAGTCGCACTACCCATACACTGCCCCCTTAATGAAAACATCCCAAGGAGCTAAATGCTAGCTTGAGACAGCCTCCCCACTTCTGTGTCACCAAAATCTCTCTCTCTCTCTCTCCCTCCCTCCCTCCCTCCCTCCCTCCCTCTCTCTCTCTCTCTCTCTCTCTCTCTCTCTCTCTCTCTCTGGTAAACATCTGAACTCTCCTGGTGCCTGTCCTTGGGACCTTAAAGAAATAACAAACTCAAAGAAGATTAAGGTCCGACATTTAAATCACAAGGTAATTACAGACCGTTATGGCCGGCCATAAAATTAGTTACTGATAACCCCACAAAAAACACTCTTTAATCCCCCTCCCAGCTTCAGCTCTGTCCCACCAAATGATATTATGTTTGAGTTACAACCTACCCTGCTCCATTCCCCTTCACCCTAAGCATTCAAAGAATTCCTAACTTCACTGTATATAAATCCAATGCTTTCTGAACTCATCATCACATGCCAGCACCTACATAGTAGGTGGGAGGCTTGTGATCCAACTTGAAATAATAAAAAGACTCATTTGCAAGTTGCAGCAGACTTCAAAATTCTTGGGCTTTTCTGGGTTTCCAGCGGACTCAGGGCATAACACTATGACTCAAGGAAATGTGCATCATTTATGGATGTCTGCATTTCAGACACACAAACATATCAGAGCACTTTCAGATACCTTAGGTGCAGAGGGCGGTGGAAGTCAACCTTGTAAAAGAAAACGTGGGATCGAGAGCAAGTTGCCAGAGCTCCTGATACTCCTGGAAGAGTCCTAATTTGTCCTAGACAACATTAGCTCTATGATGGCTTCCAGAAAACCAGTGAGACAGCAGAAAGGAACTGAGGACAGGGCGGTGGCAGCTTCCCCCATCTTCATGGAAGTTCTAACAAGTGATGATGCCCCACACGTCCTTCTAAGTTATCTCCTTTTAGGGGTTTCATTGAGCATGAATGGTGTGGCAAGATAGGATTGGCTGAGGATTTGGGAGCTTCAGATTGGTTTAAACATTATCTGATGCCCAGTAATCTCAGATCTGTAACCTGATGTTAGTTTCCAGAGTCTGCTTTTCTGGGATTCATCATTTGACTCTGTCACCTTTCCCTCCCTCCCCCATCTCCAGTCCTGTTCCTTCATCTCTCACCTGAACAGGAACCTCTCAAATGTCCTGTGTCACGAAGAGCCAGTGAGTGAAAACACTTGAAACAAAATGAGTAATACTAGCACTCAGAAAAAGCAGAATCACTTTGCCTTAGTCATCAGGGAAATGGAAATCAAAATGACCCTGAGATTTCACTTGCTACCTATCAGAATTACTATAAAAATCTCAAGTAACCGAACATGCTGGTGAGTATGTGGAGCAAGAGAAAAATTTCCTCTATTGCTGGTTAGAATGCAAACCCTTACAACCACTCTGGAAATCAATTTGGTGGTTTGTCATTGTTATTGTTGTTGTTGTTGTTTGGTTTGGTTTTGTTTTTTCAGAATATTGGGAATAGTTCTCCCTCAAGAGCCAGTTATACTACTCCTGGTCATATATCCAAAAGATGGTCCACCATACCTCAAGGACAGTTGCTAATTTATGTTTATAGCAGTTTTATATGTAATAGTCACAAATGGCAAACAACACAGATATCCCTCAACTGAAGAATGATTAAAAATGTGTTTTATTTACACAATGAAATACTGTTTAGATATTAAAAGTATGAGCACCATGAATTTCCAGGCAAATCGATGGTACTAGAAAATATCATCCTGAATGAGGGAAAACAGACACAAAATAGCATGTGTGGTATGTACTCACTTATAAGTAGATATAGCCATAAAGTTCAGGATGGTTATGCTGAAATCATCAGACACAGGAAGGCCTAGTAACAAGAAGGGCCCAAGAAAGATCTTGAATCTTACTCTGAAATGGAAATTAAACAGACATTGGAGGTGGGAGATAGCTTGGGAACTGGGTGAGGGAGTCACGTGCAGCAAGAAATGTGGAGAGGTAATAGAAATATGTGGAGGGCAGGAGAGAGTTATCTCTAGGAAGTGTCAGAGACCATGGACATGGGGAAGCCCCAGGGAGTTTATGGAGGTGAATTTACCTGAGATTTCTAACAGTGGGAGATATGGAGCCTGAAGTGGTCACCTCCTCTAGCTATACAAGACTTACAGTGGAGTGATAAGGACACCAATTCAGCCACAAAACCTTCAACCCCAAATGTGTTCTGAAACAAGATGTTCAGGAACAAAGATGGAGCAGACTGAGGGAATGGCAACCAATGACTGGCCCAACTTAAGGTCGCCCCCATGGCAAAGAACCAATCCTTCTCACTACTAAAGATACTCTATTATGCTTGCAGACACGAGCCCAGCATGAGAATCCTCTGAGAGTTCCATCCAGCAGCCAATGCAAAAAGAGGCCGGGACCCATATCCAAACATTAGATTGAGATTGAGAAGTTTTATGGCAGAGTTTGGAGAAGGACTGAGGGCCCAAAGGAGACAGAGACGCTACAACAAGACAGAGTCAACTAACTTGTACCCATGGAGATTCTTAGAGACAGAACCACCAATCAAACAACAAGCATGGGCTGGACCCACTCCCTACCCTGCATATATGAAGCAGATGTACAGCTTGGTCTTCAGGCTAGTCCACCAACAACTGGAGCAGGGGTTTTTCTTGAATCTGTTGCCTGTCTGTAGATCCCATTCCCCTTCTTGAGTTTCTTTGTCTGGTCTCTAATGCACCTAGTCTTGCAGTGACTTGATGTAACAGCGTGGGGTGATATAAGGGGGAGGGGTGCCCCCTTCTCAGAGGAGAAGAGGAGGGGATATTTATTGATGGAGGCCCTCTGTGACGGGGAAAACCAGGCCTGGGATGACGTGTTCATGATATAGGGTGAATAAATAATCAATAAATATAGAGAAGATTGAAAGTCTATTAAATATCTGCACAGTTTCACAAAGAGCATCTGAGAAGTGTAAAGACCTCAGGTAAGCCAGATCAGCTGATATTCTCTTGTCCTTGCCAGTCATTGCTGCAATTAACAATAAAACTCACTTTCTCTAGGGCTTCTGTGACAATGTCTTCAGTATTATATTCCTTAAAGTTACCAGAAATGCAAAGCAGGAGCTGTGGAATTGTGGAGACCATTGAGTCACTGACATTCACAGCATAAATAAGTAGTGATGCAGCTCAGACCTTAGTTCTTAAGTCACTATCCCCAGTGAGATGAAAAGTATTGAAAAGATGCCTTTGCTCTCTGATTTTCCACCTATGTTGTCATTACTTAATCCTAAAATAGACAGTGAAAATAATTTTTAAGTATTGTCGGGAGCTCTGATCCTTTACTTTCTCTTTCTGTTTCACAAGCCAAAAAATTTCATCTTTGTTATTGAAACTGACAGACTCATTTTGCGACTAAAATGGGAGAATCACCCAACTTTGATTTACAGATAGATGGTAGGATGATAGTAATAGATAATGATGATAAATAGTTAGATAGACAGATTGATTGATTGATAGATGATAGATAGATAAATAGAAAATAGGATAAATAAAATATTACAGTATGATAGGAATTGATATAAGATGGATAGACAGATGATCATAGATTATAGATATATGATAGATAGATAGATAGATAGATAGATAGATAGATAGAGAGAGAGAGAGAGAGATTAAAGTAGATATATGATAGATAGGCAACAGATATAGAGGATAGACATATAAAAATAAGTACAAACAGATAAGGTGACCCATAAGATAGGTAGATAGATCTATCAATAGGTACATAGATAAATAGATACATAGATAAATAGATACATAGATACATAGATGATAGCTAATAAAGATAATGATAGACAGATACATGATAAATAAGTGACAGATTATAGACAGATTACAGATTATAGATAGATGATATATAAATACTAGATAGAAAGATATGTAACTGGTAAATAGATGATATATATATGTATATATATATATGTATATATGTATATGACACATAGGTAGCTACATAGATAGCAATGTCTTGCCGCACATGTGAAAGAGTTGTAATAAAATGAAATGACCAAAATAAAAATATTATTAATTAATCTATTATTTAATCTCTCACTTATTCTAAAGTATATTTGAGAATGCATTTTAATTTCTATTGGACACATTCAATCCTATAGCTTCTCACTGATGCTATAGTAGGAAATATTAGCAAAAGTGTAAAGATAAAAGATTCACACTGGATCTATTATTCTGTGGTTAAAGCATAACCAAGTTTGCGATATAGTCTTTTGTCTGGTGCATAGCAAAATAAATCAGAGCTTTGTTTGCCTTCACAGTCAGAATGTTCTGGAACTTTGTAGCTGAGTGTCTCACTTGTTTTGCTTCTGGATGTATCTTTAATTTCTCTCAACATAAATTATTCATCTATCTAGATAACATGAATGGGGGGCTGCCTATTAATGAGACCAGAAAGAGAGAGCCTTCATTGAGAACACTAAATATTACCTAGTGAAATTACTGCAGACCTGACATTCATTTTCATCTCATCACCTTCTTACTCTAAGCTAGGAGTTTTGCTGTTACTGTAAAAGAGTTAACCCTTTATCTGAATGGTGAGAATAAGTAAGAATTATAACTCCCTGGGGCTTCAAGTGAAGAGGTCTGGTGGAGTGGAGGTGGGAGGTGGGGATATCCTCTTGAAGACAGGGAGGGGGAGGAGGTATGAGATGAAGAACAGTTAGAGGCCAGAAAAGGAGGGGGATAAAGACTGAACGGTAACAAAATAAATAATACATACATACATACATACATACATACATACATACGTAATACTATTAAAGAATTAAAATAGAAGGAATTACAACTCCACCAAAAAATTGTATCTACTAAGAGATGTATTTAAAGTTGTTCAATTTTGTTTATGCTCAAAACAGTTACAATAAATAAATGATGATCTCTATTGGGCTGTTCAGAAGTTACAGGATCACACATCAAAAGGTAAAGCAACACTAGGTGAGAAAATCCCAAGATGAGTCATTGTGTTTTCTCTTCTACTTTCCAAGTCGTTCACTGTGTAGTGAGAGGATATATCAATAGGTAAAATGACATAAGATGGTGAAGCCTGAGGCCAAGCACTATGCATGGGAAGAACCCTGGATGCCACCACTGTTTAGGAGCTTCTAGGTAAACTTTCCATGAGTTGCTGAATTGCATATAATCACCTGTGTGTTACGTTGTGCGATTTTCTTCATTGCTCCAAAGTTTCTGAAACGTAGATTGTTTTCCCAACCTTCATGCTTACAGCTGGCTAACGGGTGAAGGAAAACAAATCAGTGGATTCAAACAACTATGAGTTAGTGGACATAATCTAGCTTTTAACTTAACTGTAGATAAACTGAAATAATATTGAAAGCAGAGGTAATTTTAAGCTTATGATTCTGAGTGCTTCTGTGTGGGCATTCTCTATCTCTGTCTCTGTCTTTCTCTCTCTCTCACTCCGTGTGTGTGTGTGTGTGTGTGTGTGTGTGTGTGTGTGTGTGCTTATGTGTGCATGTTTGGAATTGCTTAAAGCACTGTTCTTAAGCACTATCTGTACTGTATTGATCAGAGAGTATCTATCAGGATTAGCTTATTTTTCATGCCTGGCAGGGTTAGTTAGATATCTCAGGTCTGAAACTGATTGGAGGATGTAGTGGTGTTATCACACAGCTTTTTAATGAAATATGAGTCTGAATCAAAGTAGTTTTCCAAATATCAGTATCTTCTTTTTGATAAACACCAGTAAAGTTGAATCATAAGTCTTCTCAGCTTAGTCACCTTTCAACTCAACTGCCATTTTCCCCAACTGTGAATGAATAACAACCTGAATGGTTACACACATCTATAATCCCAGCACAAAGAGAAGCAGATAGAGAAGGACCATGAGATCAAATCCAATCTGGGCTATGTAGATAGTCCTAGGACATGAAGACAGGGGCTTTTAAAATCCTCCTGGAGTCCTCCATCTCCCGAATGCAATCTTTAAAATGGAGTCATAGTAGAGATAGGTGAACCTAAAATTAACATTGTTGTCCATAGAATGCTAATTTTCTCTGATGGGAATATCTGGTTTGATGATACACAAGGCTCTTTCCATAAGAAATATACAAGTTAGGCAGACTGGTAAAAATAAAATCACTTAGCAAAAAAATATTCATGAAGAACTAGTCCCATTCCCTCTTCCTTATTCTTCCCTAGAGGGCATCACTTTGGGGTTTCTTCACACACCTTCTCCATATTCCATTTGTCTAATGAGATCTCTTTCTTTTGGATTCATTTTTTCAATTAAGCAATCACATTGCATTGCATCATGATACCTTGCAGCAGGCCTAACTTCTCATCTAAAGTGAGGCAGGATAGAAAGTAAAAGGCTGCTTTCACTAGGAGTCTTGTTGATGTTTCTCAGCAATTGAGAATCAAGGAATCCAGCTCCATTTGCTCTGAAGCCAGTGATCTGTAGATACTGTTCCTTGAATACCTGGATTTTTAAAAATGAAAGTGATGGTGAATTAGACCTAAGCCTTATGTGTATATGACCTTGAGCAGGGCCTTAATTAGTGTAGCACAAATTTATTCAGGCAAGGTTTTTTCTGCTTCCTAAAATGAATAAAAAGTACAGGCTATATAAAAGGAACTCTATATTGCAAGAATCTTTGCTTTCAAATATTAGGTAATAGCAATTCATTGCACATGTCCCTCAAATAGAAAGTTGATAGTTTCATATAAGATAGGAAGCTAACAGCTAAAAAATAAAATGTTTTATATGAAAATAATGTGGTGACCTTGTACAGATTTGTTCTTATGTGTGGCTGCACCTCTGAATCAGAGATGATTAGTTGGATCCCAACATCAGCTATTGTCAGCTGCACAGTCTTGAGTCATAACCCATGTCTGGCTCTCACTTCACACTGAGGATAAAGTGGTGTCTGCCACAACTATGTTAAGGAAGAAGTCACATGGAAATCATTAACCCTTTATTTCAGGCCGGAGAACATTAGAGAGGCTCAGAAATGATGATTTCTCTCTTGAGACAACTTGCATTCCAAAAAAGGGTTTTGCAACACAGTAACAAATAAGGCAAAGTGATTCTGAGAAAAGATTATTGTAGGTGTTTTTTTTCTACTGAACATTAAATATTAACTAATACATATACATTATATATGTACACATATGTAAGCACATATAAGTGACTACACCCATGCTTTACACACACACAAAAAAATTTATGTATGAACACACATACACACACATAAACATATGCATACATGCACAGTTTAGTTCTTTCTACTGAGGTCCTACTAAAAATACCAAATTAATCTTTGAGAGCTTTGAAAGATCTAAGAATTTTTTTCCCTTATTCCCTAGTTCACACTTTGATTTGAATGCTACAGTTTTGTACAACACAAATGCACTGAATGTGCTAACACGGAGAAGAAGGAGGTCAGTTCTCACCAAGCAATTCCATGAATTTTTAAGCAACATAAAGCCAGGCATCTAAAAGAGTTCTGCAATTGATCCAGCTTCATAGTGAACACTTTTATTTACAGAGGACGTCTATATGAGCAAGTCACTAAGCTTCTTGAATAGGAAGCTCAGTGTTGGATAGTCTTCAAAAAGAGTCATCTGTGATACATCTGACTCTCTTTTTGCTATCCATAACAAAAAAAAATCACCCAAAGACTAGGTGGTTTATCATTATTATTATTATTATTATTATTATTATTATTATTATCATTATTATTATTATTATTTGTGTGTGTGTGTGATTTTTCAAGACAGAGTTTCTCTTTGTAGCCCTGGCTGTCCTGGAACTCACTCTGTAGAGCAGGCTGGCCTTGAACTGAGAGATCTGGCTGCCTACGCCTTCCCAGTGCTGGTATTAAAGATGTGTGCAACCACAGCCCAGCTGGTTTTAAATTTTTAATGGAAGTTTTCTAAACAAAATGAAAATTCGTTATTAGGGTCTCCAATGAATCCAGCCCCAGTTTCTTCCTCTGTATAATAATACCATCAACCCTAAATTAACCAACAAATTAACCAACATGTGCTTGGAAGATTTCACTTGTTGGTGTTTTAAGTTTTTAATTTATGTATGCTGGATGCCCTCAGCAAGCACTTAATTATATGTAGTGTGTACTCTTCTTCAAAACTGCAGGTTGTGTATTTGAATAAGTGTGTTGTGGTCAAAGAAGAAACAACACAAAAACAAACACAGAACCCCTGCATGATAATTTAATTGTTTCAATGTGAGTTCCTCATGGGAATCTTATGAATATCCAGTCTTTCTATGGAAGTCATTCTCCCTCAAACACCCTTTTAGAACTTAGGCCTTTGCTTAGGAAGAATTATTCTACCTACACTAATTTCAAAAAAAAAAAAAAATGAGAGCTGATATATTGTATTTCTAGAGTCTAGATTATAAATACATATGTTGCATAAATTAACAATCACTAAGAAATCTACAAATGTCTGTATAGTTTTAATCAAATGGAATTGGGATTATAAATGGGATTGGAATGTGTATCAGTTGATAGGAAACAAGAAAAATCTGTTTATCAAAGATTCATGGGGAATCATTTTTTCTTGGTTTTGTTTTGTTTTGTTTTGTTTTGTTTGTTTGTCCATAAGAGTGTGCTAATTTATTATCTTAACATTTGAGTAAAAACCAGAAATAGATGTCAGAGAAAACACTTAACTTAATACAAAAGAGACAGTAAAATTATCAAAAGCAAAATAAGACACCAGTTGTATGACTAAATGTATATGCAAGACACCTGGTACATGTACACCAGGGCTCATCTACAGAATGATTCAAAACATGAGGGCAGCCCCCCTACCCCCCAGCCCTCCAACCCCAAAGCAACAAACGAGAGACAATGATACACAGGAGATAAAGACAGTCTGATTCCAGTTGTTACAAGCTTAGTTACATAACAGAAAGCTAAAGTGATAGATTTTTAATTTTTAGAAGATGATTTAACCTTGGAACACAATACCCATATGGCATTAATAGCTAATTTTTCTTGGACATTAGAGAGTCCTTGTGTTAGTGGATTTAATCTTTGAAGACATGTATTAAATCTCACCCAGGAAGTGGAAATATTGAACCAAAAAGGAGGTGTCAATTTTAACCATCATCCTACCTCGGCATCAGGTGCCAGCTCAATTCCTGCTGCCCTGAGATCCATTTCTCCCTCTGGGTACATTTATTTTATTGTTCTTTAAATGGTTTTTAATGCTTTTGCTTATGTCACATACTCGTCTATGCTTTTAATTTGTGTGTGTTGAGTGATGTGTGTGTGTGTGTGTGTGTGTGTGTGTGTGTGTGTGTGTGTATGTGTAGGTATATGTATGCATGCCACAGCATGAAAGTGGTGTGAATCAGAGAACAACTTTCATGATTTTGTTCTCTCCTTCCACCATACGTGTATTAGGGATTTAACTCAGGTTATCCATCTTGGGGCAAACTCCTTTGTCAGATCACCCACTTGCCCAAACAATGTAATTTTTTAAAAAAAAAAAACTTTGTCTAATTCTCAATGGGATTAAACAATTTTGTCATTTAATTAATTACTTTAGTAAATATTCTTTATTACATTTTATTTGTATAGGCTTATGAGCATGACCTAGAACCCCTTGTTAAGTAGATATTTATTTCCCACCTATCTCAAAATGTGAGCAAATTCAGAAAATGTCTTTTTGCTATGAAAACTATTTCTTGGATTTCTTTGCTACTGTCTTCCTACAACTTTAAATTTTCTTTTCTTGTTCCCCTGATAGTTTCACTTTATAAGAAAAAGACTGAAAATAAAATCCATGCCATTTATTTTTCTGGCTTGGGAACCCTCCAGGAGATAGAATTAAGATGAGTGAAATAAAAAGGCATGTGTCTTTTAAATTTCACTAAAGTAATCCTATGCACCATTGGGGCTTGTACTTAAGACCTGGTATTACTTAATGAGATTGAACTGATTGGCTATTAGCAAGGACAGTTTCAGCCCTAGCAGATCTTGCTGGCTGCTTTGCAAGCATCTGCTCCTTCACTAAATATTTACTGAGCATCTTTTCCTTTTCCTTTTTTTTTTAATAGGTTAGTTTTTGTATTTAAATAATTCTATACCATGGCCTACAAGGTTAAGAAAAGTCCAGTCTATTTGAAGAAAGTGATGTTCAAAAGATATTTGGAGACATTCAAATATACTTGCGGCAAATAGCTGTCTCCAATTATAAAGTGTCTCATTTTTTATTGGAGTGTCTCTTTTAACTTCACTTCTGTTGCTACCCCAAAAACTCGTCATCTTTGTACCCCTGTGCATGCTAAACCCACAGTGTGTCTTTCCAGATGGCAGTGTCCCACCTTATACCCCACACTCAAGCTTTTAAGATACTTTCTCTTTCTTCCCCATCCCTACCCAACTAAAACATATAGTTCATGAAATGTAGGCAAGACTGTGGAGAGATTAAAATAAGACTCTATAATAGAGAAAATATTTATTTTTCTGCTGACTGTTTCCCAGGAACCAGACATATATTATCCTCACTATTTTTCTCAGGTTATTTAAAAGGAGAGCCAAGTTTTCAATAGAAAGTTGTCATGTGTGCTATAGACATGTGTACTTGTAGGCTGTAATCTCCAGATCACTATACTAGCAGGTGGTAGCATCATGCTCACATCTCTAACCTCCTACTTTCATCAAGTAGTATCCCAATTCATTCGACAGCTATGGGAAAGATGATATCTCGTAGCTGAAAAATATTCATAATACTAAAATCGTGTAGTTATGAGATTGACACAGCAATGGGGGGGTGAGATTTAGTTCTAGGTGAGAACCAAAGGGATTATAAGAAGCAATCCATTTCCTGGAGATTATATATCACTTTATACTACACTATTGAGAAACTGCAGATTCCTTTCATTGCAAAAAACAAAGTATTTTAAAAAGGAAGAGTAACCTTCTGAAAAGTACTGCTTAAATACAGGCCCAAGGTTATCTCTGGCAATCAGCAGAGCCTTCACTCCTGATAAGGAAATGCAATGTAATGCCAAGGCAAGTTTTGACAAGGCCTCGGTTTCTTTACTGTGCCAGGGGATAAGGAAATAATCCATCAAAGCATCTGTAGGACAGCTCTAAGAGTTCTGATTGTTCCAACAATATATGCCAAAGAATAAGTACTTCCATGGCCTGTGTCCTGAGAAAGCATCCACAAATACTTCCACATTGTGCTGTGCTGACCTCATTTTTAATGTGCTTCCCGGTCAGTTTGTACTTTTCTCCATTCTAAAATAGTAAACTTCTTGCATCAACCTCTTTTTTTTTAAGAAATATTTTTACATTTGGATTTTTAAATCTAAAGCATTTCTTGGCATCAGCAATAGTGTCTGAGTTTGATATCTTCAGATGAGATATATCCCTAGGTGGGGCAGTCTCTGGGTGGTCTTTCCTTCAGTCTCTGCTCCACTCTTTGTCCTGTATTTCCTTTAGACAAGAGCAATTCTGGGTTAATATTGTTGACATGGGTGAGTGGCCCCATCCCTCAACAGGGGGCTGTGCCTAACCTCTGGATATGGTCTCTACAGGTTCTCTCTCATTTTTCATTCTCATTTTCATTTTCTTAAAATTCTCAAAAAATACAAGTTTGTGAGATGATATAAATGCCTTATGCCTCATCAATCATTTTAAATGTTCAATCACTTTATTAACTTTAGTGATCATGTAGGTATGTCAATGTAATTTTTTCCATATTTTAAACTTCATATCCTTCAGCCTCTATTTTATAAATCAACATATTATAATATCCTTTCTATGAAAGGAGAGTCTTCAGTAGTGCTTGTGGTTTAGAATCCCAGTCCAGAAGAGCCATCTGAGCTTTGCCTGTCCTTCCTGAGAGCATAATTTGCAGTTTCTTTTTGACAAGGAGTGGTTTTACTTCTGCTTTAGCTCATCAACTTGGCATTCATTCCATTCTGAAAGCTGTTTTTATCATCCTGAAATTTCTATTGCAACTATGCCTGTCAAATGTTAGGAGTAGAAGACTTCCTCATTTAGTTGTGTTTGGGAACAAACACATGGTCTTGATGTAACAAGAATGTAAGAGAGGCAATTTTGCCTTTGAGAAAGATGAGTTCATGGCCATCATTATCTGCAGCATCAAGATCTACCCAAAAGTATCCAAGAATCCCAGTCTGGGCTGATTCCCGCTTCTCCAGTCTTTGTCTGGGCCTTGGCTTCTCTTTGTTCTTAATTGAGAATATTCAGAGCAAGAGAAAAGTGAAGAAAAACTTTGAAAGTGAGTCCATTTTTGTTACCTTGTGATTGTGGCAATATGTTCCTTAAGACAAAAATAAAAAGTACCCATTTCCTATAGTATATACCTAAAGTATAAACAAAAATTGTGCTTCTGAAGAGTTGATGAGATTCTCTGAGAGACACGGTCCACATGCACATAAAGTAGCCCACAGTGCTGGTTCCCAGGTGGAATGTAATCAACGTTTCTCTAACAAGAAGAAATGAAACACTTAAAGTCTGTGTAGATCCAGAGGATATGTGGGAAGACAGATCTTTAATAAAATATATAGCAATAAATATAATCTACATAATCATATATAGGGAATAAAGTTTCTAAATGTGGCAGCTAATGCATAATGAAAGTCAATAAATATAAAGAAATTTGGGCCAGACCTTGGAGTAAAATATAATTAGTTCAAACAATTAAGAACAGTTCCTAGAAGTCATAAATATAATATGATGCCACTGTGGCTGTCACCCATATTTATGAAGAAGCATTCTAGTACAAATATACATGAAATAGATGCCATTACACTTTCAAAAAAAAAAAAAGAAGAAAAAACCTAAAAGAGTATTTCCTCTTCCAGAGAGTCAACGTAACAGACCAAATTTATAGAAACAGAAGAAATGGCACAAATCAACTTTTCCTGTAATAAATCAGCCTTACCTACTTGTGTTATGTGAAGCTATTACTGTTGAGAAGGGTTTGATTTATAGTTGTGATTGCCTAGAATATTCCATAAAGGAAAGAAAATTCTTCACACCACTTTCAGAGCATGTAATGGCAGTGAAGATAAATTTTAAAAGAAATTTTAGCTTCCTTCATTCATCTCATGAATTTTCACATAATTAATAAATTATAGGGTGAACAACATTACTTTTTAAATTGAGTGTAGTTACCATAAGGTGATATCAGTCATTTTATCACCTTTTTGTGTATGTTTACACACATGTTTGTTGTGAATTACTCCACATGACTGAACAGATGTGTATTCAAGTGGTAAGCTAGAAGATGAGCTTGATCATCATATCTCATATCACTCACCTTTTCTTCTGATATGAGATCTCTTTTTATTTTTGTTTATTTATTTGTTTATATCAATATTTTATTCACTTTACATCTTGATTGCTTTCTTCCCTCCCGTTCTGTTCCCCCTGCCTTAAAATCCCTCCCTTTTCTTCTCTGGGAGAATTGAGGACCTTTATTATCTTCCCACCCCAGGGCACCAGTTCTCTGAAGGACTAGGCACATCCTCTCCCAATGAGGCCAGACCAGATAGCCCAGATAGGTGAACACATTCTGCAGACAGGCAACATATTTAGGGATAGCCCCCATTTTGACTCACCGGAAGATTGAGCTGTAGATCTGCTATATATGTGGGGGATGGTGAAGTCCATTGCATGTATGCTCTTTGGTTGGTGGTTCAGTCTCTGAGAGACTTCAAGCATCCAGGTTAGTTTACTCTGTTAGTCTTCCTGTCCCTATCCCATTTGGAGCCCTCAATTCTTTCCACAATTCTTCCATACGTGTCCCCAAGCTCTATCCAATGTTTGGCTGTGGATATTTACATCTGTTTCAGTTAACTGCTGGATGGAGCCTCTCAGAGGACAGTTATGCTAGGCTCCTGTCTGCAAGCATAACAGAGAACCATTAATAGCTTGCCCATGGGGTGGGTCTCAATTTGGGGTAGTCCTTTATTGGCCATAGCCTTAGTCGTTACTCTGCCCCCCTTCTTACATTTCTTGTAGGCAGGATAAATTTTGGGTTGAAATTTTTGTGGGTTGGTTAGTGTCCTTATTGTGACATTGGGAGTCATGCATGGCTACAGTAGGTGGCTGCTTCAGGGTCCATAAGCCCACTGCTGTGGGACTCAGCCAAGGTCACCAATATAGAGCCTCTTAATGAGATGCTGCTCACCAAGAGTCAAATCTGAGTGGTCAGTGAGCCCTGTACATCTGCATGTCCCTGTCTCCTTGGTGTTGACATTACAAATGCATACTGGGGTGCCTGGTAGGATTTTATATGTGTCCCAGAATGTTGAACTTAAGCCCTCATGCTTCCAAGGCAAGAATTTAGAGTCATCGTGTCAATTTTAACAACTCAAACTTAGTAGGGAATATTTTTATTAAAAAATTAGTATTCCTACAAGAATAAATTAGTATTTTATTCAATAAAGAAAGTAGTATCTGTGTTAATATATAGTTTGCTATCTAGTCACTGCTGAGGTGTAGAATCAATTCCTGATAAGTCATCCAGAGCTTGACACATGAATCAGACTGCAGTTGACAAATGCTTGAGAAGAAAATTCCACCTGTCTCAAAAAGATAAGATCTTGTACATGACTTATTAAAATTCCTGGAGCTCTCCATGGACTAAAACTTCAAATATGGGATCCTTTCCTGAAAATATGAGTCATGTCCAGTGTATCCCTTTCTCCCTAATGTCTGTTTCCACACATTCTCATTGCCTTGGCACAGAAAACAGTGGTCCCCATATTTAATCCCTGTATTTAAATGCACTATTCATCAATACTTGGCATGGCAATTTCCCAGTTGTTGCTTTTATCAAATAAATCCTCAAATGGTATCTCTTGAATATAAGGCCTTAACCATGGTCTTGTGGAGAATTACTAGCTTACACATACAGCCCTGAGAATACATGTATAGTCTAACAGTAAGAAAATTTGTGGGTGTGGAGGACACTGTGACTGTTGGTTCCAGGAACTGAAGATTGCCAACTGGCCTTCAGAAAGCCACGAGCTCTTCCCCTTTCTCTTGAAGCTTCCTTTTGTTTTATATAGCCATCCCTGAAGTAAAGTTTTTCAAAGCTTGATCAGACAACTGTCTTGTTCTCATTCTTCATGTCTCTTGTCCCTCTCAGTCTTTCTCTCTCCTGCCCTGCTGAATGCCCTGTAGGTCGGGGCATGTTTATATCATTATTGTAGCAAACATTTATTGGACAGTTATCACTTTGAATTCATCCAAAACATTAACAATCTTGTTAATTCCCACAGACACCCACAGTAAAGTTAGATACTGATAATTACTCATTGTTACACTGTCTCACAGGACAGTGAGAACTTCCATGTGAAGCAAGACAATCAATCTCCATCAATCATGTCATTGCTGCCGTTGTCCTCATGGGCTGTGCTACATTCAGATGTGGCCTATAACTGGAAAGATAGATGCTTGGTTACAACAATGGGAAGTTTTATTCTGGAGACTTCTTCACACTAAAACAAGAAACAAAAAGACTTTATGAATTAAATTTCAAGTATTATTCACTTACATGTAAAAGAAGAGCTTTAACTTGACCAATAGTCCAATAGCTCCTATCAGGCATTTTGTTGCTTATTACTGTGACAAAATATCTGATAACAGCAACCTTAAAACATAGGTTTATTGAGGCTTCCAATGCCAGGGGACACAGTGCATCATGGTTGGGAAGGTATACAGGCAGGGGCAGCATGCAGCTGTTCTCACTGTGTCCACAGAGAAAGAAAGCATGAGAAGGAAGTAGGGACAGCTACAAAACCTCAAGGCTCTGCCAAAGGAACCACTTCCTCTAGCAAGACTCTACCTTCTAGTGTTCTAGAGTCTTCCCAGATAATGCCACAGACTGTGGGCCAGATGTTCAGACAGAGGGGACTGTGTGTGATGGGGGGTTTAAGGGATCAGATTCAAACTATAGAAATCGGAAGACCATCAGGGATGGGAATGTGCAATACTTATAACCATTGGTGGAAATGATTAGAAGTTCCAAAATCTTTATAGATCAGCAAAGAGTTCACCGTTCAAGGAATATAAATAGACACATACTAAGGAAGATACTTACCATATTCTATAGCATTGTATAGTTTAATGATTTCTGTTGCTGGCCAGAGGCAACAATAAGAATGGGTTATCTGGAATATGGAGTCAGGGAATTGGCAAGCCATCTTTATATTACCTTAACCACGTGGAAGGCTCTTAAAAATTAGACGACAAGGAAGTGTGATCACTCAGCCATCTTTCATTTAATCAACCCTTGTTACAAGCCAACAGGTAGTAAATTGAAGGCAAAACCCCTCCCCCAAGTTTGTCAGCATGCGGGCCCAATCAGCAGCTCCTTTAGTCACCACAGAGGCGGGACTTCCGATGTAACTGGAACCAGGAGAGAGTCGTGGCAAATAGCAGGAGGTGGGCAGAGAAGTGTGGTTGTGAGAGGCGGGCAGGGTCTGAAGAATCAGCCCTCAAGCCAGGAGGGTTACAGATTTCTAGGACTCTTTTTGTATAAGTGAGGACTCCGGGTATAGATGTAGCAGAGGTCTGGAATTTCTCATAAGACTCATACAACTAACAGCTACACTCCTGGAAAATAACCAATGATGGAAATGCATTTGTATTTTTGAATGACTGGTTGACTGCAATGTGTGCTTTTATATTTGTACTTCTGATAGAATGTTATTGAGACATTGAGACAAATATAATCAAGTTATTTGTAAAGTCAGACAATTATGTTCATGGACATAGGAAAGAAGAAAAATATATTTATCATTGAATAAACATTAAGCCAATCTGGGTAGTTCATCATAAGCTGAATGAGTTTGCAAGATAGTAAGATTATAAAGACACAGGCATCATGACTTTCTAATTGAAGAATAAATATGAAATAGAGATAATATCCAAAGTAAGATATAGATTTAGTACAATTCTCACCAAAAAAATAATGCCTTTTTCATAGAAATGGCAAAAGAGAACAATTATGCAGTTAATCTAAGTGATACTTAGGGGGAAGATCTTCCAGTGTGGACTCCTTCCCCCCGCTTGCTTGGGAGCGATTGGGTTTCTGTAAAGCAGCTCCAACAGGCTGTAAGCTGTAGCTGGACACCCGTGGTGAAGAACTCTGACTACAGCCCCTTAGATCAAAGGCTGACAGGTCTCATGACTATGTTAAAAGCTTGCCGGATCTTCCTTTCAAGATCCTCTTCCTGTCTGGTGTTTATGGATTTTCCCGTGTTTATGTTAGATGGGCGGGTTTCGATTTCCCCTGGGTCTCGTTCCTGAGTGTGACTATTTAAACTGAGTGATCCAGTAAACACACACATCTCTCGATGCAGCTACCTGGCGTCTGTGTTTTTTCTTTTCTCTCTTACCCGCTTGCATTCACAGGTACCCAAAAATCTCCAGTCCGAGAGCAACCAACAAGTGAGGGTCCGCCAGCAGGCTGGATGCCACTACACTCCAGAAAGACTAAAACCAAGAAACAATAAAAACCCAGAAGCATTACACCATCTGACTTTAAAATATAGTGCAAAGCTACAGTAATCATAAAACACAACACTGCAACAAAAACAAATACATAGGCAGTGGGACAGAATACAGAACCAGAAATTGATTCACATAATGTGAACAACTGACGTTTCAACATGGAGCAAAGAACTTATGGCATGACAGACAGACTTTAATAAATAGTAATGGGAAAATCTGGTATATAAATACTGGGAGAATAAAATATTTATCTTTCCACAGTGTATATAAGTCAATACAGAATACATTGAAACTCCAAATGTAAAAATCTGAAGTTATGGAATTAACAGATATCAAATGGGAAATACTCTAAAAGTATAGTATAGGCAGTAGTTTGGGTATTTTCCCCAAAGCAGAAGAAACAAAGGTATAAATGGAGACATGTAATCCTATCAAGGTAAAAGCATATGCCTTGCAAATAAAATGAACAAAATAGTCTAATCTAAATCCTCATATGTAGTCTGTATCCATAAAGAATACACAGGGATTTGAAAAAACTAAGTGAAAAACCACAAGTTCCAAGTTATAATGGGGAGGATTGGAAGTACAACTGTGCAACTTCTTAGGTGGACTATAAAGAGGCAGTTTTGATACATACAAAATAGTATAAAGGATATGAAATTATTAAATGTTTGCTTATTTTATTCTGTGTTCAAAGTCTAGAGGCTGTCTTACAATGTGAATCCACATGAGTTAAATATGTTTTAAGTATGTAAAAGTCATAAGGAGTCTGGAGCTACTGTGTCATAAATAGTTGTTGTAATTCATTGTAAAGTCTTACTATTAATTATATAAACAATAAAGTTGAAGGTGGGTGTTTTTGCTTTCCAAGGTCTTCATATTCTGAAAGCCATATTCCTACCACATGTAATGTGTTCTGCCTTGAAGTCTCCTTCTGTGTGAATCTGAGCTATCACTTGTTCACCATTTATAACTTTAAAGCCAATGTGGCTGCAGTCTGATGGAAGACAAATCTAGATGAAAGCTGATAGCCTTGGTAATCATGAACGTTGACTCACATAAGACTTCATTTGTGAAAAGTAATTTTAAACACTTCCTCAAATTTACACTAGGGCAGGATAATGAGCTGATACTTTTGGATGTCTGCGACAACATGAAACAACCTTTCAAAAATAGAGAGAAATTTCTGTAACTCTCACCATCATTTTTTGTCTCTTAGGCTTGAAGAAGATTTTTGAAAAAGACTGTATGTTACCCATGTTTCTTTTACTATTTATGGTTTTATATAAGCTTTTAGTGATACATAACAGGGTGCCCATACCCCCTTGTATTTTTGGGTTTTGCTTTTAATATAATTTTAGACACACAACTTGTAGAAAATCTAGTTATTATTATGAAATATTCAGCCCACTGAAAATCTGTACAAGCAGAATATACAGTTTGGTGTTTGCATGAACTGCATCCAGTAAATTTTACTCTCATCTCAAATAATTCTGGGCATCCCATTGATGTATTTGTTCTGAACTGCATTCTATCACAAAACATGACACCTCTTCTCAAAAAGAGACCAGGGGAGAGCTATCCCCCAGGCCTTCCTCTGATGGAAGCTTTCTTGTATCAGTCTGTCATGATACTCTATAGTATTGATGGGTACTTCCTAGTGCATGCCTCTGGTGCTCATTCTAGCATTCTAGAAACTGTGTAAAATCCTATGCTATCAAAGCACAAACTACACGCTTTTAATTTCCACTCAAATTTCAAATACTTTGTGTTGGGTTCCTCCCCGCTGCCTCAACTCTAAGACTTCAGAGTTTGCAATGGGAGACTGTCAACTCACGCCTGCTGTGTCTAGAACAAAGGCCCACTACACCGAATTCCTCCTTCGATGATTCCCGAGGAAGGTAAGCCTGGTGGCTGATAAGTCCTCTGACTGAGGACATTGTTGAATGAAAACAAATTGACCTCCTGAGGACATCTGATGTTGACCTCCACTCAAGTGGGCAGGCCCGGCTTTCTCTTTGACTCTGTTCAGACTCTTTCTAACTCCTCCCGCATTGCTTATGTTATGCAAATGTCATTGTAACCTAGAGATCCAGTTTTGCTTTCTTGCATACTTATAAATGCTAAACCCCAAAAGTAAAGCGGCAAGCCTTGATTGGAACCCCTCAACTTAGCTTCTCTCGTCTTTTTGTTCTCAAACTCTGTGTTTCAGGTCCCCTTTCTCTCTTCGGTCGAGAGTCAACACCCAGAGTCGTATTCAAAGACACATATGTCCTCTGATCCCATGTGTCTTCAATGTTTACCAGTTCCCAAGAGTAGGTACTTGTGAATCTACATGTGTACCCTTTGTTTTACATTCTGTAAGTCAACCTGTGTGTATGTGTGTGTGTGTGTGTGTGTGTGTGGTAACAGACAATATACCTCAATTCAAATATAAGGACTCAATGTGCAAATGAGAAAAAATGATTTTAAATTTTCTCAATATATTGTACTTTATTTTTATTTTAACATAATAATTGTCTCTCTCAGTTTTAATCCCCGTGGTGCCATCTCACTTGATAATCAGACTGTGGCTTTCATAGAGCCAAGGGCTGCCTGACTGTTTTATAGATATTTCCATAGTAGTTGTAAATTTCCACTGACCACAACGATCAGCAAAAGTACCAGTTTTTATTTTGTGATACTCCTAATACATACATTATAAACAGGACAGAGACCTCTGCCTTAACAGGAGACTTAATCATATACATTTATCGGGTTATTATAGATCAAAACCCAAAGCTAAAATTCCAAACATGCATCTACCTTAAGTTTCAATAACCTATGGAAACACCACTTAACAGAAAAGCTGCTGTTAGTTTAGAACAACTGTCAGGAGGTTTACACCTGAGTGGCTCTGATGCCTGTGAGCTTCCAAGCAGATTTTCCCTAGGAGAAAAGTGTTCTCAACTCCTTTTTAGGTCCCACTTTCTTTTTAATAGATAAATTCAGGGCATGTTATCATGGAGTTATCAGTCTTCTAATAAATTAGTTTCCTCTTTGCAATGTCTGAAATCTTATCATTTAACATCTTATGGCAAACCCTGAAACAAACCTTATAGAAAGTATACATAATAAATATTGAATTTATATTATTAAACAATCTCTGTTTTTCACAACTGATGAAAGATTAATTAACTTGCTAGTGGAAAACTTGGAATGTTATAGGTTCTGTCCTTCTGAAATATAAGCATTGAGTCACATCATGTACCATAGATTGACGAGGAAGACTCTGTATAGTATAAGGAAGAATTACATAATTACTAATCAAAGTTGTCCATTGTGATTTTATTAGTGGTTCATGAGCCCTGCCAAGGTCATTCTGAGATGTAGCATTCCAAGGGCGGGGAGAGCACTGTTTAGTGTGTAAGAGATTTATGCTCTAAATTATTCATGCTATTTATTGTTCCACCATTAATTACTAGGCATTTGATGCTTACATCATTTAATTTTAAACATAGAGACAAATCCTGCCATTTATAGCATGGAAGTAATCCTAAGACTTTTATGATTTTTTTTTTGTTTTTGCTTGAACCTGGAATATTATACAAATGTCCATATGTACTTCTTCACAGAGGAGAGACTAAAAGATGCTGGAAACCAATAAAAGGGTTATGATATGTGTAGTGTTTGTCAGTTGTACATAACTAGTATGATGGGACTCATAGTGTGTGTCTCCCATGTTGTTTTTTCCGGGCTTCCAGGATGGACTATTTAAATAGAAGAGGAAAGGCCACAGAAATAATAAGTTTTGGATTGAAACAATATTAACCTTAATACTTTTTAAGTTGATTATTCTACCAATTCTGTTATAGTAATAAAAAATTGACTAATGCAAAATAATAGGATCTGCCTTATATCTAGGAAGATTACACTGTGTGCTTGTTTTTAGGAAAGAGATGAGACTATGAAAAGAAATGATATTGCATTCATTCAAGAAAAATTTATTGAAAAGGAGAAAAAATAGAGGATCAAGAATTATGCAATTATTAATCAAAATTTTCATTTTTTTTTTAGCTGCTCATTAACCCAGTCAATGTCATTCTGAGATGTCTGTAGGATGAGGAGAAATCTGGTTACTGTGTAAAAGATTTATATTCTAAATTATGAATGCTACTTATTGCTCCACCATTATTTACTAGGCATCTGATACTGACATATAATTTTCATAGCTGGAGTGCCTTATTTATTTATTGTCTTAACTGAGGAAAATTATGTCTTAGGAATTGATAAGATCATGTCATTCTATGAAGGATGTTTTAATTATATCTCTGTCACGACTGGCTTCTAAGGTTTTCTACTGAGCAAATTCATGCTGCAGCAGTATGAACTTTCCTGTCCAGACTTTCCTTATGAAATTATGGGTTTGGAAAGTTATAGTGAGTAACAAATATCTGAAAAAATGGAATGCTGTTTGAGGAATCAAAATGCCTGCCTTATGTTATCTCTCCTGTGTTTTCAAAGACAGGCAAGAGCCTCTAGACAAATGGTGAAGTTCAGAACCTCAACCTGGCCCCACACTTCAGCTTTGGCTTTTCTTCCACCTTTCTGTTACCTCCAACCCTATTTTTCACAGTGGTATCTTTAGGCTCAAAGATTTACAACTCTCTTTTGACATCTCAGGTTCTCCATCCTTGCTGAAACTGTCTTCTTTACCTAGAATACCATTGATCCACATGTCTGCAAAAGCAATTTTGGATACCTTCTCTATTCTACACATTCTCATCTTCCTATTAGAAAACAGCTGGGGCATTTTGTCTCCATTTTCTCACTTAGTTTGTTGACTTTCAAGAGATCTGCTCATACCTCTTGATTCAGAATCTGTTGGTTATTCTTTATTTAACAGTGACTACCTAGACTCAGGGTGCATTTAGTCATAGTGGACCAGAAGGCCCTTGAGAATATATGACTATAGTTAAGTTAAAATTCATGTTTTCTGAGAATAAATCTTTGAGGCTAAAGATACCACTAAGGTTTCTTCTGCCCCTGAGATTCTCTCTTCTATCTCTTGCATTCCGTTGGTGATGCTTGCATCTATGGCTCCTAATTTCTTTCCTAGGTTTTGTATCTCCAGGGTTGTCTCTCTTTCTGATTTCGTTATTGTTTCTATTTCCATTTTTAGATTCTGGATGGTTTTGCTCATTTCCTTCACCTGTTTGATTGTGTTTTCCTGTAGTTCTTTAAGGGATTTTTGTGTTTCCTCTTGAAGGGCTTCTAGCTCTTTACTTGTGTTCTCCTGTATTTCTTTGAGGGTGCTATTTATGTCTTTCTTAAGGTCCTATATCATCATCCTGATAAGTGATTTTATATCTGAATCTTGCGTTTCCTGTGTGATGGTGTGTCCAGGACTTGCTATGGTAGGAGAATTAGGTTCTGATGATGGTGTGACCTTGGTTTGTGTTGTTTATTTTCTTACTCTTGCCCCCGGCCATCTGGCTAACTCTAGTGCTACCTGCCCTTGCTAAATCTGACTGGAGCCTGTCCTTCCTGTGATCCTGGTTGTGTCAGAACTCCTCAGAGTCAAGCTGTCTCTGTGATCCTGTGATTCTGGGATCCTGGGATCCTGGGCTTGTTAGATCACCTGGAAGTGTGGCTTTCTCTGTGTGCTGTGGGACTGGCTGCAGAGCTTGTGCCCAAGGTCTGCTCAGAACACTAACCCAGACAAACCGGAAGGAACTGGAGTGACTGAGTTGGCTGAGTTCCTGTGTGCCTGGTCCCGCTGGTCCCAGTTACTCCCAGTTTTGGGACAGATGTTGGTTCCTGCTCACCTCAATCCTGGGTGTGTCAGAGCGCCTGGGAGTGGAGCTTCTTCTGAGTGTTGTGGGACTGGCTGCAGAGCTTGTGCCCAAGGTCTCTGATCCTGGGTGTGTCAGTGCACATCTCGAGTATAAAATTTAAAGTACTCCCAATTGTTCGTATGTTTTCCATTGCACAAAAAAAAAGAGAGTTCATCAAAATGATATTGAAAATGACTTCAGGACCTGGGCTCAGCACAAAACACTACAAATTCTCTCTCTTATCCTCTCTGTCAATCTGTCTCTCTATCACTTATTGTGTATATGTGTGTGCATGTGTGTGTAGAAAAAAACACTTCTAATCATTCAGATATCAGATTTAATAGTTATAAAACAATTAACAAACAAATGAAAGTCTTTTAAAATATAAAATAATGCAATCATGATATTCAAGGGTCATGTGGCCATAGAGAAAAGTTCTAACTTACTCAAATATATTATTTTTTAAATTGACCTCATGCTTATATTTGATTCTGAGAATATATGTTAATATATTTAAGAGTTAGCAAAAGTACGTGTTCTCTCATTGCATTTTCTTCAGCTATAGAATGTACAACTTATAAGCATATCAGTATCATTTTAGAAGATCTGTTTTGTAATAAGTTTTTAGTTTATTTTTTTATGTGAATATATATGTATATATATTTGTATATATTTATATATATACATACATATATACCAGATGTGTGAATTTTATGTGTGTGTGTATGTGTGTTTATTTTCCCAACCCCATATTTTCCCATATGTGTCATGATACACATATGGAAGTGTGAGAATAGCATTTTCAGAGTTGATTCTCTCCTTTTACGATTTTGTCTGGACCGCCCCCCCCCCCAACTTCTCATGATTGTGGGACAAAGATGTACCTGCTGAGGCATCACCCAGATTCTTGTCTTGGAGTTGAATTATTCAATTTTCTTTGAAACTAAAGACAGTCAATACAAATAAAATGCTTTATCTTGTATGAATACCTGATGCTATTTTTTAAAAATAAATCATGTCATAGTGTTCAGAGTTTATGTGACTATAAATAAAATGTAAATGTTTATATAAACCATAAGAAATCAAATAGCTCAGAGAGTATGGTGATTCTCTACAGTAACTATGTCCAATTATATCAGTGAAATAGGCTAAAGTCTTTAATTAAGCAAAAGGGGAGGTATATAATCACAAGCAAATAACATTATATAGTTTTAGCCCTACTTAAGGAAACAAAATTTAATTTAAACTTAAATACTCTCATTGCTGCAGTTAGAAGGTTATTAGAAAGGGAACTTTTGCCAGCTAAAATACAGACATATCAGCATTAAGAATTAAGTAGACTGACCTGCACTAGCAAAGTTGCATTGCAGTTCATTGTTACATTAACTGTGATTAAAAGAATTACCAAGCAAAGGAAGCTCTATACAATGGAGCCACCTATGCAATTGAACTAATTACCACTCACTTTGAACCATTTGGTCTAATTTATTGTTGCTCCAGTGAAGACACAGTTGCAGGAAATGAAAATAAGGACAGTATCTGAATTAATACAATTTTACTCCTTTCAAATGAAGAACAAAGGTTGGAGTGTGCATGTATTATGGAAATTCAGGTTTTCCAAATTGTGAAAGGCATTTACACTGCTGAGTGCTTCCTCAAGTCATTTCTCTCATGTCTTAATACTCCTCCAGATTATCACAGTACCCACAGCTCACTGCTCACAAATTTTCCAACAACTATAACCTGTAACCTTTCTTTCTGAATATATTCAATAATTCATTCAATATAACTAACTTCCTGATCTTCAAGAGAATTTCATATCACATATTATCCAACTTCTTTCTGATCCCCTAAGTTGCTTTTAGTTAAAAAGAAAAAGAAAGAATTTTAATGATTTAATGATCAAACACAGTATTCTCAGATTTCAAAACTCTTATTTTTTTTCTTAAATTTTAGATGTCTTTGTGAAAATTACTGATAGAACAATTTTAGAAATAATAATAATTAATACATGGCTAAATAATTTACAAAGTACAGCAAATAAACAGCAATAACAATGATGTACAAGACTCTTGAATTAGTGAAATAAGTAAACTGATCTGCACTGGTAAAGTTTAATTGCAGTGCATTGTTACATTGACTATGATTGAAAGACTTATTAAGAAGATGAATCTCTAGACAATGGAGTCATCTCTCCATGTCTCTATTTCTATTTAAAACAAGTTGAAAGAAATGTGTGCTTAAAAACATTAATATATATATTAATTAAAATTTCTACCTATGTTTAATAAATCTTTTTTATAAAATGTCAATAACAAATATGAATAGTGCTTGGATATAGAATGGTAGAGCTCAAAATAATATCTAGTGTTTCAAGAACATATTTATTAATGAAAATGAGTGCAGTCATGTATCTTATTTTTCTCATTACTGATACAACCTGACTCTTAAGTAGCTATTTAAAGGAAGTTTAATTGTGCTCATGATTTGAAGGTAGCTATTCCTTCATGTTGAGAAAGCATGGCAAACAGTTTGTATGAGAGTATGTAGCAGATGCTACACAAAACTGTACTTGATAGGCAACAGGGCATGTGAAACTTCAAGGTCCATCTCCATTTAGTCAGTCCCGACAGCAAAGCTCTAACAGTCTACTTTCCAATGAGTCCACAAACTCCTAAAACATTCCCACAAATAGGCCACCAGTCATTCAGATCTAGAATCTCAAGGGAGATATTTTATAGTTAACTCATCACAGTAAATACTGGCTTTGAGCTTTTAAAAAGTTGGATTTTTGAGTGTCAAGAGGTAGTGGAATTCACCCTCATAAATGGAATATCTAGGTTTTAAAGATGAATCAGTGAGGATATACATATTTTGCTTTTCATTAGAAACCCAGTTTTGTTTTTTGTTTTGTTTTGTTTTGTTTTGTTTTGTTTTTTGAGACAGTTTCTTTGTATAGCCCTGGCTGTCCTGGAACTCACTCTTATACCAGGCTGGCCTCAAACTCAGAAATTTGCCTGCCTCTGCCTCCCATGTGCTGGGATTAAAGGCGTGCGCCACCACTGCCCAGCTAGAAACCCAGTCTTATCCAAGGCATGCTGGAAAAGGTATCTATCATAGCTTATGACAAGTAAAGTCAGGGTCAAATGGCAAAATGAGACTGCTCTCAGATTTATCCATTCCTCTATGGAGAAGATAATAGAAAATTTCTTGCAAAGAAAAAGTAAAGCATTCAATTTTCACACAAAGGCTGAAAGAATAGTACTGAGTAAATATCTCCATAGATACAAATCTTTTCTCCCTTTCTCTCCATTGTTTCTGGATGCAAATTTTCCCTAATGTGTGCATTCACAGAGAGGCAAAAATACTCATAACTCCTGTTAATGAGTTCCTCTTACATGCTAGAAACTGTGTTAAATACTTTAGATGTAGCAGGCAAAACTAAATGTGCAATTATTCTATTGCCTGCTTTAATTCAGTATGGTAAAAGGCTGAGCTGTATATATAAAACATTTGACTGCAGTGTGGTGAGTGTCAATAGAAGGAAATAATGCCAAGCTAAGAGGCCAAGCCGGGACATTTATTGTATGTGTTGCCCACAGTAACTCTGTCAAGCAGTACTCCAGATGAATTATCTGACATTGAACACCACTTCATTCTCCATGTCTCAACAATGGGGGAAACACAGACTAAATTTAGATTTGGAGACAAGTGACAGAGAAATTCTCGCTCTGTCACAGAGATAGAGCTCAGAAGCTGGTGTGAATAAGATAAATATAAATCCAAATACTTGGTTGTTCTTAGCACAGAGAGAGATTTGAACACAGGCACATGAACTGAAAACTGGGAACTTTTTCTTGTCAATGGCCTTTATCTACAGAAATAAAAAGAAAGTGATGAGTGAGCCCAGCTTTCTCATAAGCATTCACAGAGAGCCAAATCCTTTTAGCTTTTGCTGTTAACAATGACATCAAATTCAAATCCATGCTCTTCAGGTTTATCTATATGAAATGAAATCGGATTATTATAAAAATGGAACTGATGGAAAGGGCATATTTTTAGCCTTACTATTGGGAGATATCTATGGAAAGAAAGTTTTATGTCTTTCTAAAAAGAAACTAACCTTCATTCTAGTACCACCTCAGGAAAGCATCCATGAAAATGCCTATCATTTTGGGTTTTTTTTTTAGAACAAATGTGGGAAATCCACCTTCCCATTAGTGAGTCTGCTATGATGACAAGTGATTTTCCTGTCTGAAGTGTAAACTTTATTTTCTGTCAAATTGCTCACTTGTAATTTACATGATACAGTTTACATATGCTTAGAGTTTTCCTTTTTCTCCTGTATACTTTTCAGAGGAAAAGTCTGACATAAATTATTAAGATTTTTTACCTTAGTAAGACTCTTAGTCATAACTTGGTACCTTTCACAATGACAATTACTAAATCATCATTGAGTAATTTTCATTTAATTACTCAAGTTCAGTCTATGAGTGACCAATGAAACATTACAATCCCAAATTCTCACAAAATATATATCTTTCATAATGATGATAAATCCACATATTTGAATGATTCTAACTGATTCTTGAGTAATATAAGGGCAAATACAGAAGTAGTTTCTTAGTTACAAACCTTTTTATATACCACTAGTCCATGACATTTAAAACTGTTGAACTCCATGAACTGGTAATCCCATGGACTGCATGGAAAATATAACTCTATTTTTGACAGATTCTTGTTCTCTGTGTCCTTGCCCCCCCCCTCTCCTGTTGCTCCCCCTCTCTCCTGTCTCCTCTCTCTTTTTTTCTCGTCTTTTTTTCTCTCTTTCCCTTCTCAGTCATTTACACTAAATAATTTTGAAAATAAAACTTAATGAAGATAAACTAACATACAAAACAGGAGTTTGGCTGCTTATGAATCAAGAGTGCACAAATTAAAAAAGATACAGTCATGACTGATGAGCATCAATGGTAAGCTTTTGTATTTAGTAGCCACAAGTTCAGCAAGATTAGTTAATCTCTGTGTAGCTGTCTCTTGCTTTTTAAGTTTAGAATAACTGCAGGGTGGTTAGGTTTCATAACAGTAGATAACAGATCTTATTCTTTATAGTCTTTTTTTCATATTCCCCAAGGCACAAATCTTCATATATTTTTGTCTTCTGGATTCATTATTTCACAGTTCTGAACTACTATGAAGATAAAAAATATGAGAGTATATTATGGGAAATCATGAGCAAAAGGCATACTTGGACTAAGCAATGGATACAGGAGATGTGAATGAGGCTCCACAGCCTCTATCTGACCAGTTCTTTCCAAGCTCATTTTTCTGCAACCTAGTGTACTCTCAGCTTACATGGTTTAGGGTAAGATTTTTATTAATTACTTTTCCTAATTTGTCTTTTATATGTAGTAGTACTAACCCAATTTGTAAGAAACATAACAAGTATCTATTGAAAATAAAACTGCCTTTTCACCATAGACTTTATATTATAATTTGCCTGCTTACTGTAACAAGACATGAAAAGGAGCTATTCCATTTTACAGAGTGGAAAGCTGAAGTTAACCATTGGTGTTAAAGACTGAAAACATGTTTTGAAACTCTTGATTCATCACTAAAACCTGACATCTTTAGTAATTTGTCAATTTCTCTTATATAGGTATAGCAAAAATTTATCATAAAGAAGTAATTTTTCTCTCAGCATTTTCTCAAAAACTCCATTATTAACCAACACTTATGAGAGAGAAAGAGAGAGAAATGATAAATTGAATATGAATCAGTTAAATAGAAACTCTTAATACTTATCATTAAGATTAATACTCGAGGCCAGCCTGGTCTACAGAGTGAGTTCCAGGACAGCCAGGGCTATACAGAGAAACCCTGTCTCAAAAAAAAAAAAAAAAAAAAAGATTAATACTAACATTAAACATTAGGCTGGAGAGATAGTTCAGAAGTTAAATGCACTTGTTTCTCTTGTAGAAGACCTTGGTTCAGTTCCGAAAATGCACATGGGAGCTCACAACCATCTATAACTCCAGCTCCAGCAAATTCCACATCCTTCTCTGGCTTCCAGGAAAACTGCACATACTCCCAAAAAATGAATGATAAAAACAAATCTTTAAAATGATAAGCATTCAATTTATCTTATTAAAAAACAGTCTGTATGCTTCACTTAGGATATTTAGTTATATTATTTAAGTATTCTAAACTAATGAGATTCATAATGGTTGTCTCGTAGAAAGTAAATTTTTTTTCTAGGAAGAGGCAATGTAGGCACACAAATCACTACTTACAAATAAAATAGATCACTCTCAGAGGATTATTTACTTAGGTCATCATTGCAAGTATCAAGTGTTTATTAATATAGATGGCATTGTTCAAATGATTTTTGTGCATGGCCTTCTGTCACACATTTGTAAATCATCTGAAGCTACTTTCATTATTTTATTTTCACACATATACAAAAGTATTTCCATATAATTATTGAGATGAATTTCTAGATTAATCCAAATCTCCTGACCTTTATATAAATGGAGATACTCTAATGTCCTTTACCTCTGTGTGGATATATACTTTTGGAAACACAATTTCCTGGATTCTGCACTATTATAGTTTATGAGTTGGTATTTTTCCTGCTGATTCTTCAGCTTTACAAGAATGATTTAACAATAGGATTCAAATATATATGTTTCTTTGGAGTCTCATTTTTATTCTATTATGTTATTTCTTTGGGGTCTCCTTATTTCATACTGTATAATTTCATATATTCTTAAATAAAATACACAATGGAGTGCTTAGCTCAGTGGGAGAAGCACTTGTCTAGTATGTGTAACATTATTAGTCAAACTGTCAGATACACTGGCAAAATGTTTGAAACATCTGTGGCTCTGTTGTCTGTAGTAAAATTTTGTTTTGTTCATTTGTTATTGTTGCTATTTTGTCTGTGCATAAAACCCAGTTTGTTCTCAGGTATCTGATGGTTTCAACTCTGCTTCTTGTATAAATTTGGACTGCAGGCACCTACGTGTATACTTGGCAGTAAAAATTTCATAATCTTGAAATAAAAAAAATGAGTAAATCAAACTTTCTTAGAGACCACTTTTTCCAATCCCAACGTTTACAGAAAACACTTTAAATAACTCAGTTCTGTACTTGAAATAAAGTAGCTGTTGACATACCCAACTGCTTCCTATAGGGGCAAACTCTTATGACTGAGAGGCACAAGGATAAATGCTAAGGTGTAATGATAATACATTTAATCTGAACACATGATGTAAATGAAATATAGTGACCCATGCAATAACAATTAGCATAGTGAAACTAAGGATCTAAAGATACCTTTAGCTATTTCTTAATTTTGTATATTTCAGGACAGTTGAGATTGAACCAACAGCTTAGCTTGCACAAGAAATTCACAATTTTTGAGATTCTCTCTCATAAAAAAAAAAAATGAGAGAAGGAAGGAAAAAAAGAAGGAAAAAAGAAAGAAGGAAAGAAAGAAGGAGAAACTGTATCCCCAAAGATTGGACTTCCAATACAACAAAGAAGGAAAAGAGAGAAATAAACCAACTGTAGGAGGTCACTAAATGCTAAGTGTTCTGTTTATACAGTTTTATAAAGTATGATGGAGTAGATTCTACCCAATTATAATCATACCAAGAACAACAAGACTTACATGTAAATTTTTTTATTTATGTGGGTCCTGGCCAATAGTTGCTAAAGAAGTAAAACTGTGAAGGTCAGTCTCAATTGGAAATATATGCAGAGAAGTGTGCTTGGAAAGGTTATCAGTTATAGGTGCACATAGGGGCCCATAGGATTGTCCTCAGAGATGCAGGAAACAAAAACAACAACAACAAAAAATGTCTGTATTCTGGTTTGATTGCTCTTGCCTTGACTAACACCACGGCCAAAAACAATTAGGAGGAAGAATGGATTTGTTTATTTATTTATTTATTCATTCATTCATTCATTCATTCATTTATTCATTTATATACACGTCATACAATTTATTTAAGGGTTGCTGGTTCCAGATAGTTAAAAACCACAAACGGAATTGCAACAACTATAATACACACAGAGTTTTTTAGGTGTTTTATGATTATCACATAACATGGAATATACTTTTTAAAAATACGAATGACATCTATAGCATGAGGCTCTGTGGTAGGATCAGCAAATTAACGACAGATATCAGAACAGTTCTGAAAACTGAGGTGTGGCCTCTTAGAATTGACTCCTTCCTTTCTAACAGTGACTGATTATAAGCACTAAAATGTCTGAACACAAAGTTTCTGGGACATCTAGAAAAGAAACTGTAGTAGTAGTAACCAGTGAGGTCAGACATCATGGCAAGCTAACATTGAAACTTTTGGTACCAAATGGCTTGCTCATTTTTAGACTTTACTATACTTGAAACAATATGGCAGAAATCTCAAAAGTTTCCTCTTTAAATATAGTGTAGTTATTTTTTTTAACAAATCTCCTTTTGAAATTTGTAATTCATATACACTGCAACCTCAGATGTTTGAACTGAAAATCAAGTATGAAGGCAGTAGCTGAGAATATCATGTCAGAGTGCTCTGTCTGTCTTCTGTACAGATTAGTGCATAGCTCTTCTGTGATGCAACAGGGAAGAAAATGAGCCTAAATGTATTCACGAAAAGGCAGAAAAATACATTGCTATTTGAGGCAGATCATGCTAAAATATAACTTACAATGATTAGTTTGCATTTAAAATGGTCAAACTTTTTTAAACCAATGAAATTAATATAAATTAATTTTGCAGCATTTTTGCTGTGCTTTTACTAAGCATATTTATTTGAAAAATTAGACTAGAAAAGCAAATGACCCAATCATTTCTGTGTTACCACCCACTGTTCTACAAATGCACAAATTCGCACAGCGTTAAGACTCTTCCCTTTCAATGAAGACAAATGAAAATGAATATGAAAATTATGAAGTTACCAGGTGGACTTCCAGTTACCATCAACTCAAGGATTTTAATAAGAAGATTTACAAGCCAAAATAAAACATCTGATTTAAAAACTGATATTCAGGGTAATTCAGTTGTCCTTTTACACTTTGAGACTCTTATGGACTGGATCTTTAAAAACCTGAAGAGAAGTTTGTAATAGGGAGAAAATACTCTATGCTTTAAATTTTTCAACTTGTTAGGATCCACACAATTGCTATGCTGGCTGGTATGGAAGCAGGTGTTTCCTGTCCCAGAAGCAATCCATCTCCCAATGGCTGCCCTGCCCATGCCTGGAGAACCTTTAGGAGGTGCAAACTGATTCACCCATTGATTTGGTTTCTGTTGGGATAGCTGAAGAATGGATTTATTATAGATGATAGGTCCAGAGCCATCACTGCAGGGAGTCAAGACAAATGTTCAAGAGCTTAAAACAGAAAACATTGAGGAACAGGGCCTACTCACTTATTTACAGACTTATGTTCAGCTTGCTTTATTATAGAGCACAGAAGCACCTGTCTAGGGAATGATGCCATTCACAGTGGGATGCCTCTGCCTACATCAAATAGTAATCAAGAGAGTTCCTCATAGACAGAGCCATAGGCCAGTTTAACCAGACTTCCTTAGATGCCTCTAGGCTGCATCAAATTGAGATTTAAAGCTAACTATGATAAAGGGTAACAACAGTCAAGCTAAGAAACATTTTTTTGAGACATGTCCCTCAGCACACCTCTGGGGCACTCTCAGGAAATTTGACTAAATATGGTGCTATTTGTAAGGAGGCTAAAAATCCCTATTATTCCACTAAAACATAGAGTGAAACTTTAACACACTGTTGCCTAAGAATTTCATAAATTCATTGTTTTTAAAAGTTGAGTAGCACTCCATTGTGTAGATGTACCATATTTTCTGTATCTATTCCTCTATTGAGGAATATAAATAAGGCTGCAATGAACATAGTAGAGCATGTGCCTTATTGCATATTGGACCATCTTTTGGGTATATGTGCAGGAGCAATCTACAGATTCAATGCAATCCCCATCAAAATTCCAACTCATTACTTCACAGATTTGGAAAGAACAATTTGCAAATTCATCTAGAACAACAAAATACCTAGGATAGTGACAACTATTCTCAACAATAAAAGAACCTCTGGTGGAATCACCATCCCTGACCTTAAGCTGTACTACAGAGCAATTGTGATAAAAACTGCATGGTATTGGTACAGTGACAGGCATGTGGATCAATGGAATAGAATTGAAGACCCAGAAATGAACCCACACACATATGGTCACCTGATCTTTGACAAAGGAGCTAAAACCATCCAGTGGAAAAAAGACAGCATTTTCAACAAATGGTGCTGGCTCAACTGGTGGTGAGTATGTAGAAGAATGCAAATCTATACATTCCTATCTCCTTGTACAAAGCTCAAGTCCAAGTGGATCAAGGACCTCCACATAAAACTAGACACACTGAAATAATTAAAAAAAAAAAAAAAGTGGGGAAGAGCCTCGAGCACATGGCCACAGGGGAAATTTTCCTTAACAGAACAGCAATAGCTTATGCTCTAAGATCAAGAATTGACAAATGGGATCTCAAAATTACAAAGTTGCTGTAAGGCAAAGACACTGTCATTAGGATAAATGGCAACCAACAGATTGGGAAAAGATCTTTACCAAGCGTATATCAGGTAGAGGGCTAATATCTAACAACAAAGAACTCAAGTAGTTAGACTCCAGAGAACCAAATAACCCTATTAAAAATGGGGTACAGAGCTAAGCAAAGAATTCTCAACTAGCAAATATGGAATGGTTGAGAAGCACCTAAAGAAATGTTCAACATCCTTAGTCATCAGGGAAATGCAAATAGAAACAATCCTGAGAACCCACCTCACACCAATCAGAATGGCTAAGATCAAAAATTCAGGTGACATAGATGCTGGCAAGGTTGTAGAGAAAGAGGAACACTCCTTCATTGCTGGTGGGATTGCAAGCTGGTACAACTACTCTGGAAATCAGTTTGGTGGTTCCTCAGGAAATTGGATATAGTACTTCCTCAACTTCTTCCACCTATTCCCTAAATTCAACAACAGGGGTCAGCAGCTTCTGTACATTGGTTGGGTGTAAATATCTATTTACAGCTGCTTGTTAAGGCCTTTTGGGAGGGCAGTCATAATAGGCTCCTGTTGTAAACATACCATAGCATCAGTAATAGTGTCAGGCCTTGGGCCCTCTCCCTGAACTAGAACCCAATTTGCACCTGTCACTGGACTTCCTTTTCCTTAGCCTCTTCTCCATTTTTCTTCCTGAAATTCTGTCAGACAGGAACAATCTTGGGTCAGAGTTTTTGACTACAAGATGGCAACCCAATTCTTTCACTTTATGCCCTGTCTTTCTACTGGAGGTGGACTTTACAAGTGCCCTCTCCCTTCATCTAAGGTCCCTCCCTTTGATCCCTGATAGTCTTTCACCTCTGAGGTCTTTTGTACTATCTAGAGGGTACCCCCACCTCCTACCTTCCAAGGTTTCCTGTTTTGATTCTTTCTGCTGACCCTGAGGGCTTCAGTCCTGTTCCCCCACAATACCAGATCATGCACCACTCTTCCCATGCAGGTTGCCTTTCCCACTAAAGGTCCCTTCCTCCCTCACTCCCTCCCTCTGTGATTACATTCTTCTCCCTCCCAAATGGGATTGAGGCATACTTACTTGGGCCCTTTGGCTTGTTAGCCTTCTTGAGTTTTGTGGATTGTATCCTGGAAATTCTGTACTTTTTTGACTAATATCCACTTATTAGTATGTGCATACTATTCTTTTCATTTTGGGTCTGAGTTAGCTCACTCAGGATGATATTTTCTAGTTCCATCCATTTGCCTACAAAACTCAGGATGTCCTTGAACCACATTTTCTGTATCCATTCTTCTGTCGTGGGACATCTGTGTTGTTTCCAGTTTCTGGCTATCACAAATAAGGCTGTTATGAACATAGTGGAACATGTGCCCCTGTGGCATGGTGAGGAATCTTTTGGGTATATGCCCAAGAGTAGCATAGCTGGGTCTTCAGGCAGACTTTTTTCTAATTTTCTGAGGAACCTTCAGATTGAGATCCAGAGTAGTTTTACCAGTTTGAAAATTATAATATCAATATTTACAATTCGATGAGATGTTAAATTTTGTTATTGTTACGAGATTTTTTTCAACACACATTTTAGGGAGAATTTAGTAGTAACGAATACAAGGTTACATGATAATTCAGATTCTGTGATGAATTCAGATTCTCACCTTAAAGTGTGCTGATTCTTATGAGATAGGCCCGCTGTGAGGAAGCACCTCTGTTTCTTTCTATCCTCCAACCCCAGGATTTCCATAAACACCTCCTTTAGAGTTTGGCTCCAGTAATTCCACATGTATAAATTAATATATCTGTACTATACATATATGTATGTATTATGTATAACAATAAAAATTATAGAAGTCAGAGTTTTCAGGGGGAAGATACAGGACAGATTGGTGTTGGGAGAGGGTAGAGTAAAAATTATATAAATACAGTGCTCACATACATAATTCCAATTTAAAATATATGCACAAAATATATACCACAGGAACCAAGTTATGTGAGTTTTTTTCCATTCCATCTTACTAGAGTGATACCGGCATCCCTTGCTTGTCATGTTTTTATCAATATGTCCACTCATAAATTTAACCAACCTTTGCTTAATTAGTTATTGCTGTCCATTGCATGCTTTTGGTATTGATTTCAGTCTACATGGATTCATTTATACATTAATTTTTCTTTATTGATATTAAAATCTTAAGACTTATAAAATCTTCTCAATGCTGATATTATGAAATCCAGAGAGAGACACAAAAGTCACCTTCAGAGGTAACTCACTTCAAAAATTAACACATTGTGAATGGATGGTTCTATCAAGAATTGTGGGGCAGTGTGGGGCAGTGGTCTGCTCAGGTAACTTAAGCTCAGTAGAGGATTTGGCTTTGAGCCCTGGAGCACCTGTGGGCAGTTTCTGCTTGCAGGGGGCAGAAGGAGCTTGGCCATAATTCCTGAGTCTTTGGTTCCAGTTTCAATCACAACCCCTCACAGCTGCCCCTGCAGGAGATGTGTGCTCTATCAGGCAGACCATGCCCCCAAGCTCCCAGCATTCTAGCTGGACCCTATCCCCAGACATCTGACCACAACCCAGATATGCCTCACTCCATAAATATAAGGGGAGGTTTGCCCCTCCTCTCTCTCTCACTCCCTCTTTCTCTTGCTCTCCTGCTCTTTGTCTCTGCTGTCTCTCCTCTTGCTCTCTCTCTCCTCTCTGCTCTTTGTTCTCTTCTCTTGCCTTCTTGTTCTCTTGCTTTCTTCCTCTCCTTTCTCTTTTTCTCTCTCCTTCCTCTCCTTTCCTTCCCTCTACTTGACCAGCCTATTTTCTCCTTCTGACAATAAAATATCTCATTTATACATTGCCTCCTTTTTAACTAATGCACCATGCAGCCACAGGTCAGCATGGGGGGGGGGGAAGGGAGGAAGGGAAGAGAGAGAGAGAGAGAGAGAGAGAGAGAGTCGCAAGCTTCAGTAGCAGGCCCTGCTCTTGGTACAACAAAGAATGTTTCCATTTTCATAGTCATTAGATTTTTGATGGACACCTATTTTTCAAAATTTGTATAAAATTCATAGATGCATGATCTCACTTTTTCCAGGAATTTCTCTACCAAACACCAGTACAGTGAATTGCTAAAACTCCCTAGTGAGATAAACTGACCAGGCTCCTATAACGTGCTAGACAAATTCATGTTGAGATAATTTCCTCCTGGTCGTATTAGGGAATTTTATTTTATTCCATTATTCATACATTACTGTTTTTTTTCTGTTTCCTGTGCCCTGTTCAAGGATAGACACAACTCAGATTCAACTGTTTTATATAACAGCTAAATGATTACTGGATATGTGCAAGAAAGACTTTTTATTTTATTTAGAGGCAGAAATATATAAAACCATCACAGGAAGGAGAAGAAAGTCATGCCTGGAGAAAACTTCATTTGTGTTTTTTTTTTTTTATTAGATGTTTTCTTTATTTACAATATCTTCTTTCCCAGGTTACCCTCCAAAAAAAATAAATAAAATAAAATAAACCAAAAACTAAAACAATCCCCTGTTCCTTCCTCCCTCTTCCTGCTCACCATCCTACCCCCTCCTGCTTACTGGCCCTAGCATTCCCCTACACTGGGGCATAGAACCTTCACAGGGCCAAGGACCTCTCCTCCCATTGATGACTGACTTGGCCATCCTCTGCTATACATATGCTGCTGGAGCCATGAGTCCCACCATGTGTACTCTTTGGTTGGTGGTTTAATCCCTGGGAACTCTGAGGGTACTAGGTAGTTCATATTGTTGTTCGTCCTAAGGGGCTGCAAATCCTTCAGCTCCTTGGGTCCTTTCTCTAGCTCCTTCATTGGGGACCCTGTACTCAGTCCAATGGATGGCTATAAACCTCTTCTTCTGTATTAGTCAGGTACTGTCAGATAAGCAGTGCATTTTAATCAATTAAATTTAATTTAATGAAAGGAATTTACCAGACACATCCCTGCAGTTCTGAACTGGCAGACATTCCATTTGAGCAAACCAATTGACTCACATCAAATTATGTTCAAAAGCATCTGAAATGAAAGTCAAGTGTTATCAGCTGTAGGGACACAGGTGTCTAAGAGTCGGTCTATCCCAAATGTAAGGAAATAGCTAAACTGACATCGTAGAGCAAGGGGTGGGGTTAAATTTCAGGCTAGGAATCAGCAGTCACAGAGGGAACATGTGTAGCTGTCACAGGGGCTTCCTCAGCCCCTAAGGCATACAGAGCTGCTGCTGACCTGATGACAAGCTACAGGAAAGAGCCTTCTAAAATGTCATCACAAATCATCTGTGGTTTTGTTTTACAGATGTAGAAAGAAACAGCTAAGTGGTTCACAATTGCTTATGATATGTATTTTTGAACTAGAAAAAAAAAGACTCAAATATACCACACACGTTTTCAATAGTATTATGAGCAAAAATTGTCTTTATTTTCTTCAGCATCAAGCCAGGTGTGAAAGTTTGAATATGCCTACGTATTATGAACACACACACACATACACATGCACACATAACATGTATATACAATACACTATGTTGTTTTTATTCAATCATCCATTTATACATTTTTAGATGGCTTCATTTTCAGGGCGTTCTCATGGGGTAATGTTTTAGTCCCTGTGATAAAACTCTTGCTAGAGAGATATGAACAGATGTTTGCTCAACCTAGATATGGAACCAATGGTAGACTACATTGAGATTCTATCAGAGTCTGACTGGAGGAACTGATTAGGTTGTTGGGGTTACTGAAAGGGGTAAGAGTGAGAGGTTAGTTACAGGAGCATGGAAAAATCAAAGGCAGTTGTATAAGTTACCCACTTACATTTCTCTTTCTGCCAAGTTCAGTGTCAGTTCCCAGAGAGGTCTTGAGAACTTAAACTTTACTTCACACCTACTCAAATTGGAAGTCTCAATTCAAATATTTTCTTATATTGGTGCACACTACTCTCCCAGGTTAGGGTTTGTCCCATGGGCAGCTTTTAAAAGGAATTCCTATAAAAGTTTATACACAGGTGCAGAAAGTGCTGCTCAGTACTTGGTTCCTGTCCAAGCTTATTATGCCCAACTATACAGGAAGTTGTAAGTGACTTCTGTCAGAATTAGTTTCCAAGAACACCAAAGCACAGAACATCTTAGCAACAGCAGTGATATAAGAAAGTTTCCTCAAAATATTAGCAACAGCAAAAATAATGGCAGGCTGGAGACATAACAGTTACCTAGGCATTAACATTTTATGTAGGTCTAAACAGGATGAATACATAAAATTATGTTTTATAAAGACCCTACAAGAGAAATGGATCCACTTACTATAAAGGGGTATTTCATTCCATTTTTGGTAGAGTACCAAGTCTTTTTAACACATCTTATTTCATATAAACCTTACAAAACACTCAAGTAAATACTGCAAGTTACATGATGCATAACTTCCTTGAATTAGGGTTTAATTTATTCACCAGAGTCAGTAAATAAAACTCTAGTGAATAGTTTTCTGATTCAAACAATCGATTCAGGTGGCCATTACCTTAACTGACATCTGATGCATGGTAGGGATTAAACACTAAGTGAAAGGAATGTTTACAGTGTCATACCCAGGTGACAGCAAATAATAAACATATCACTTGAGCCTATGAAATCTTAAATCACATACATTTATGAATCAGATGCTATGCTAGCACCACAACTAGCTCTGGTGAACCTGCTCTTGATAGCCACTTTAGTTACTGAACCCAAGGCAAAAAGACAGCATTAACTCACCCAAGATCAAGGTGGTTAATGGAAACTTGAGGCTTTGATCATGGGATGTTGTCTCTGAAAGCTCTTTCATATGCCAAACAAAGTCTCAGTGGGTCATTCCTATTCTCTTTCATTGATTTTCACCAACAAGCTTCAGGACTAACTAAAGCTTCTGTGGTCTTTCCTCTGAAGTTCTGTGCCTTGCTTATTCTGTATGAACCAGGATAAGAATAAACTGCTGCTACTGGTAGATGAAGTGATCTATCCAGAGACTGTCAAACATAAAAGAGTACTGAGGCTAAGGAAAGTGTATGCCTACTAGCTACTTATAGAAAGGGACAAGACAGGAATTAGGAGCTGAATACTAGGGCAGGCTCAAAAGGCTTACAAATAACAATGGACTTAGCAGAAAGGTAAGCAAAGTGTAGAGCAGGCACATAACAAATAACATAGAACATGACACAAAAAAAGGGGCAGTTTTCATAGGAACAAATGATCAGTTAAAAATAAATTTAAATACACACACTCCAAACAGAAATTTGTGTATTTGGAAATGAGTCAGAAAGAAGTACTTCAGGATAAATTGAGAGACTGTGGTATATCTGTGCAATGAAGACTAGGAAAAAATTGGGTTGGAGAGATGGCTCCAGAGTTAAGACACTTGTTGCTTTGACAGAAGAAGGCATGGGTTCAGTTCCTAACATTCACATGGGTAGTAGATCATGTCTGCAATACAGTTCTAAGGATCTGAGGATATGATGCCCCTTTTGAACTCTACAGCTACCAAGTGCATGTGGGGTGTACAGGTATAACATGCCAGCAATCCATTCAAACAAATCATTTAAAGTAAATAGATTTTTAAAAATTAAAAAGCAAAAGTAAATTTAAGATAGGCCTGCTTAACCTTATTCTGTATAGCACAATATCACAGGATGCCCCATCAACAGGTATGATTTCTTGATTTCCTTTTCTGTTTTGAATTGTAATTCATAGATGTATATGTATACATATATTATATTACCTATAATATATAACAAAGAATAAAAAAACAGAACACAAGGACCAGTTTTTGTATACCAATTTCATTACCAGTGAAAAATAAATTTAAATATGTAGACTCCAAACAAAAATTTGTTTGTTTTTAAATGAATCATATATTTTGAAACACACACATACACACACACCCACACACCCACACCCACACACACACACAGACACACACACACACACACACACACACACACACACATATGAGATGGAGTCTCCCTGTGTCTTTCAGACTGGCTATAAAATGCAAGCCTATGCCTTCTAAGCACTAATATTGCAGATCTGAGTCAACTGTAAAAGTTTTCAAATAAACATTTTCTAAGATTAGCTAAAATAAACAAATGGCAAACAGAAATTTGTGAGTTTTGAAATGAGTCAGAAAGACTTTAATTCTTTGTGTGACATCAGTCCACTGAAAAAATACTCTAGAAATTCTCAGGTTTGGTTTTGGCTCTTCTTTGTTTAAGCACTTAGATATTTTTTTTGAAGATAAGTGAGAACATCAGAAATGTGCACAAGAGATTCTCCTTATATTTGGTGTCTATAGTGGTGATTATATATGCCAGACTGATACGCTTAGAAGAGCTTGTGAGAAGATTTCTTCACTTGGTGTCAGTGAATCGAAAATAAACAAAACTATACATTTATTCATCCAACAAGAACATTTGGTAAGTTATAAGATTGCAGTTCCCCTGGTTCTAGTCAGTAACTTTAGTTTCTGCTACACATTGTGGACACAGTGCACTTCCCTTCCTATGGACAAGGACACTACCTTCCCCTGAGAGACAACTCTGCCATGGAATTATGGGTGAGAGATGCGCTCAAGTTTGTCTGTCCACCTGGATTCACTCTTCTTCAAAATTAGCTGGCAGTGCTCAGTGTCCCCACTCTGTTTACCCTTCCTTCTTTCCTAGCAGTTCCAGGAAACTGCTTTAGGCTCCAGAGTCAGACTGAGAAGAGACAAAGTTCCCTGTATGTAACAGCTTCTAAAATTCTTAAGACAAACTTCCTACAACCAACTGCTGATGTCCATGGCAGACAGGAGCTTCTATGACTGAAACCCAAAAGTTAGTGGCTAACCCAAGATCTGTGAGTTTTAGCAAAGTATTATTTTGTAGTCATAGAAACTTGAAATTAAATGTTTATATCTGCTTCTGATTATACTTAACTTATAATATATTCTGATATACTATCACATGCTAGCAATTTCTCTTCTTCAATATAAAATTATCCTCTACACACTGTGTTATTTAGTTTTTAAGGCAGCAAAAGACCATGAAATTTGGAATTATCCAACTAGATGTAATGCTACACAGCTGTAGGAAGCACATTTTTCTTGAAACAAGGATACCTGATGACTATAAAAAATGGAGTTTTCCTTACCATTAAGAGATGTTGAGCCTCATCAAGTATTTGAGCTTGGGAGAGCTGGGCTCACCCCTCACCCGCAGTAGCATTCCAAAGAGTAGTCCCCATACATTGCCTGGGCAGAGTGTCTGAAGTGTTCCCGTGGCATGGGGATAAAAGCCAGCCCCAGTGCTGTAAGCATGGGAGAGCTGATGGCACCTTTAAGAGGCTGTTGCAGGAAGAAGAGTTGGCCCCACCCATCTCCTGGGCAAAACTGAAGAGCAGGCTCTGATAGTGCAGGCACAGGACAACTCAGGTTGACCAACTCATCTACCACCCAGACCCAGATCCAGGTATTTCAGTTGACCCATTTCAACATTTACCCAATCCAAAAACTGGTGGAATATATGAAAAAGCCAGTCCTACAGAACCAAAGGTGTAGTTTCTCTGTGACACAGGGCAACAGTAGTATATGTAAAAGGAGTCCAGATAAGGATATAATATTGAAAATGTAGCAGAAATGAAAGACCTCAAACCAGACCAATGGCTCATTGCAATGAAAAATTGCAAGTAAAGCTGTTTGGGCAAAAGGGTATTTTGTGTAACACACCTTGACACGTCACAGTTTCCATGATGAGATGATTTTGTTTTGATTTTGGTTTTTATTTTTTTTATTTTTTTTATGCTTTCTTTCATGAGGGGAGATTGCTAGGCAGGAGAACAGATATGGAAGATAGGGAAATGAGTGAGGTTCTGGTGCAAAATATAAATTTCACAAAGAATCAATAAAAAGTTACAAAATAAATGTTACACTAATTATTATTAATATATAAAAGATATATTTTATAATTATATGTTTGTATGTGTGTATATGTGTGGTATGTGCACATAAATGTGGTTGCCAATAGAAGTCATAGATCCATAAAAGCTGAAGTTACACGCAGTTGAGAGTTGCCCAATGTGGGTGGTGGTAACTGAATTCAGGTCATATGTGAGAACAGTACCTTCTTTAAACTACCGAGCCATCTGCCAAATTCAAAAGTAAGCATTTTACAAATATTTCTTGCAGTATATAATTTTAAACTTAAATTTTTCTATTTTGGATTTTTTTTCAGTCTCTAAGTGCTTCAGTTTTTGGTTAATTATCAGTCTTATTACTCCTAACCTGGTTTAAAGAATGAATAAAGTCTGAAAAACTAGACCCTCACTATAGTCAGTATTTTAGTAAAACATTTAGATTTATTTGCCTTCTCTAAGTTTGTTATTCTGGGTACGAATATTATTACTAACAAAATTAAGACAAAAATGGAAAGTTTGGTTTCCACACCTGATATTGACTATCTGTTCTAGTTGATATTAATTTTCCATTCAGATATGAGTTACAGTGTGAATTAAGGGACAGCTAGTAAGTAATTGGTCTAATACTGTATCTATAATCAAATAGAGCTTAATAAACTTATAAATGTTTTAATTGAAGCTTCAGAGCAGTAATAGAACTCTATGCTTTTCAATACTTCTGTTTTTAAATTGGAGTTAGAAAAATTTAATGATAACAGAAAAATTTAAAGATAATATCACTTCTTTAAACACTGGAGAACATGAATGACAGTATCCTCAAATTCTGCCAAGAGACCCCAGGCATGTGTTTTATGATTTAGTCAGATTTATTTCCTCACTTATATACCCATTTATGATAATTTTACTTCCAGTAATTCTCAGTGGAAGGTGTCAGAGACTTTCTTTGATATCAGTTTGGCATAGGAGTTGTTTGGTTAAAAGAAAGTAGGTGTGTTACTTATTTTTTTCATTTCACTACAAAACTCATAGCCAAGGCAACTGAAAATGATGAGAACTTCTTTTAAATAACAGTATACAAATAGCACAAAAAGAAAACAGTATGTGGGGACTGCTAAAGAAGTCAATGTCTTGCCAAAGTGCCCAAAATCAGTGATGGTAGAAAATTGGGCACTAAATAGAACAGCTGCCTCAAAACTCTAGAATTCAAGAAACATTACAGAAGAGAAATTAGGAAATATTTAAGAGATGAGATTGTAGACAGGGGCTGCAACAACAAAAATTTCTAGACATGACATAACCATTTGCCCATAAAATCAATACAAAACCAGCACAGGACTGGGCATGTCAACATTCATCACTGATAAGTAGGTATTATGTGGGACAACTGACTGTTAATGGTTGGTCAAAAATGGATGTCACTTGCTTTAGTATTGCAGTCACTGATAAATTGTCCTTGCCCCCATAAGTAACCTCTCAGCCACACTTGGGAAGAAACTCTAGCTACATTCAGCAAGTCACACTCCACAGAAGACATGAAGGTGTGGTGGGGGATAGTGCTTTCAGCAAGAGAAGGAGAGGAATAAGAGAGGTCCGTGGTGGTTGAAATGAATGTTCATTATAAAAGTTTAAACCTGTCACAAAATAAAATAAAATGTAAACAATATGTGGGCCAAGCCAAGGAGACCAAATACCATAGGCACAGTTCTGTGTAGAGAGGAGTTGGAGCAACTTCTGATGAGATAGAGAGACACCATCCTGGAGATCATCCTATGTGCAGAGGAAATGGATACTGAGAGATGGTGAAGGGAGGAGGCCTACCCTGCTCCCTGTGTTAGGGAGCTGGACACATAGAACTGTTTCGTAAGGAAGAAACATCCCAAATAGTTTCAGTCTACTCAGCCGGAACTCCAACATGCCCTTCTCTAAGTCTTGTCACTCTAAAAAAAAAAAATCAGTGGGTGCATATTACATCATTATTTCATTTTTTTCCCTGGCTTTTTGTTATGATTTGATAAGAGCCACCCAATAAACTGTTTGCTGCCTAATTAACTAATTGAATCATTTAATAGTTACTCTCTTTCTCTATATTTCTTTTAGTCAGAGTTATCTGCAGATTCATTATCTTTGGTTCCAGTCTCCAAAGTGTTGATAGAAAAAAAAATTCCAGCCTTGTTTAAGCTTTAGTTCCTTTTTTCTTTTTTCTTTGCTGAATTCCAATTTAAGCAGACTATGACACATCTTCCAGTGACAATTTTAGAGATGAACTTTTACAAACCTTCAAGAAGAAGTAGTTTCCAACTTTTAATTAGTCTTATGTTTAGCGGAAAGTTGGTGGAGATGATGAATCAGCCTCCCCCATCTGGCATTTTGTCTCCTCTGACTTGAATGAGAAAATCCAAGAAACTGCAGAAATAATGAAAGTCTGAAATCAGCGAATCTGAAATGGGTGTCTTAGGAAACATCATCAACCTGCATGTACTTAGGAAGGGATTGATTGTGGTATATCTGAGAATTGAATGTGATGTCTGGAATTCAGAAGTGAAAATGGTTTCAGATGACTAATCCTGACTCATTGACAGTATTTCTACAAAGTATGCTAAGTGCCTAGATATGATACTAATGTGAAAGGCCCAATCTACAATATGCCCAGCCACAGACAAAAGCATGGTGAACCACAAGAGGATAGACTAGTTTGCAGTATATGGAGTTTAAAATCCAGAAGAAACTTGCATGGTGGTAGAATCAATCCACTAGCAGAAAAGTGCCTCCTTGGATGAAAAATGAGGAAATGTCAGGTTCTTGACCTGAGATGCTGATAGTCAGGCCACTTGGCCAGTGAGTTGCTCGTAGGAATTGCATTGATCATTAGTTAATTAATTTAGTTCAAGAATAAGTCAATACCAGAGGCAATGTAAAACAAAACAAACAAAACCAGACCTAATGAGTGACATGGGGCAGAGTCCTCTAAACCTTTCTACTATATAGCTAGGAAAATGAGCATATCCCTTTTAATGACACTATCTCTGTGTTCCAAGATATTCACATTTTTTCTCTCTTTCATGAACCTTCAATGTGGATAACTTGAAAACAGTTGTCATATCTTCTACAGTCAAATCTTCCACAATTCTCATTCGGGAGGAAAACGGCAAGTTCTAAGAAGGTGTGCACTGCATTTACATTTGTACCTTTGCATAAAAGAGTGATAGGTTGGTGTCTTAGCTACAGGTGGTGTAATGCAATTCCTTTAAATTAGAGGCTGCCAGGAAAATGAGCCAAGTGACAGCAATGTAAGGTAACTGACTCAGGGCCCAGAGGCTGAGCTCTGGATCCAAGATCAGTTCATGCCAACATCTCTTTTCCAGTAATCTGTCACAGCCATACCTGAGCCCAGCAATGATCAGAGTAGGCTAGTTCTGGAGGAATGTGTGATGTCAGCAATGACATCTTAGGTACACTCTTTTCCAAGGTACTGTCTTTGAAACATTTTCTCTCTCTTATCTATGATCCATATATACAGTGACTACTTCCTATGGCTCCTCCCCATTAGCCCTCAGGAAGGGCAGGCATTTAAGAGTCCATTGCGGTGTAACTGGGACCAGAGGGACCAGGCACTCAGGAACTCCGCCAGCCCATTGACTCGGGTTCCTTCCGGTCTGTCTGGGCTGGTGTTCAGAGCAGACATTGGGCACAAGCTCTGCAGCCAGTACCACAACACAGAGAGGAAGTTCCACTTCCAGGTGATCGAACAATCCCAGGATCACAGGATCCCAAAATCACAGGATCACAGAGACAGCTTGACTTTGAGGAGTTCTGACACAACCAGGATCACAGGAAGGACAGGCTCCAGTCAGATTTAGCAAGGGCAGGTAGCACTAGAGATAACAAGATTGGGGGGGGGGAGGGAGCAAGCATAAGAAAATAAACAACACAAACCAAGGACACTTGGCATCATCAGAACCCAATTTTCCAACCATAGCAAGTCCTGGACACACCATTATACTGGAAAAGCAAGATTCAGATATAAAAATCACTTCTCATGATGACGCTACAGGACTTTAAGAAAGACATAAATAGCACCCTCAAAGAAATACAGGAGAACACAAGTAAAGAGCTAGAAGCCCTTCAAGAGGAAACACAAAAATCCTTTAAAGAACTACAGGAAAACACAATCAAACAGGTGAAGGAAATGAGCAAAACCATCCAGAATCTAAAAATGGAAATAGAAACAATAAAGAAATCAGAAAGAGAGACAACCCTGGCCATACAAAACCTAGAAAAGAAATCAGGAGTCATAGATGCAAGCATTACCAACAGAATACAAGAGACAGAAGAGAGAATCTCAGGGGCAGAAGACACCATAGAAAACATTGACCCAACAGTCAAAGAAAATGCAAAAAGCAAAATGTTCCTAATCCAGAACATCCAGAAAATCCAGGATGCAATGAGAAGACCAAACCTAAGGATAATAGGTATAGAAGAGAGTGAAGACTCCCAAGGTAATGGGCCAGCAAATATCTTCAACAAAATTATAGAAGAAAACTTCCCTAACCTAAAGAGATGCCCATGAATATACAAGAAGCCTACAGAACTCCAAATAGAATAGACTGGACCAGAAAAGAAAGTCCTCCTGTCACATAATAATCAAAACACCAAATGCACTAAACAAAGAAAGAATTTTAAAAGCAGTAAGGGAAAAAGGTCAAGTAACATATAAAGGCAGGACTATCAGAATTATACCAGACATCTCACCGGAGACTATGAAAGCTAGAAGATCCTGGGCAGATGTCATACAGACCCTACAAGAACACAAATGCCAACCCAGGCTATTATACCCAGAAAAACTCTCAGTCACCATAGATGGAAAAAACAAGATATTCCATGATAAAACAGAATTTACACAATATCTTTCCACAAATCCAGCACTACAAAGGATAATAGATGAAAAACATCAACATAAGTAGCAAAACTACACCCTAGAATAAGCAAGAAGGTAAAAATCCACCTCTTACAACAAAAACAACAGGAAGTGACAATTACTTTTGTTAATATCTAAATATGAAGATTAATGTTACCAACATATCCTAATTGATTGAAATCCAAAAATATGAGAAATTAGAAATTTGTTGATTGTCATCCAATGGTCTCTCTAATTTGGTAATTGGAGAAATAGGTCCAATATTGTACAATCTATATACACTTTCAGCATGTTTATTTGTGACTGTGTCTGGCTGTGTACAACATAAGGGTCTTGAAATCTTGCTTCTCCTATCTCAGCCTCTCTTTTAGTAGTATTGTTTATTTCATGTCTTTACACTATACTATGGTTTTCAGAACAGCTTATATATTTCAAAAGTATTTATATACCCAAAAGAAACATAGACAATTAACTAGGGAGGTTGCTTGTAGGAGAACAACAAAAAATGAGACTGAATGCTTTGCTTGACGTTTGTAACTCTTGTATCAAGTTTGAAGAAGAGGACTTTATAAGTTACTCTTTCTCTGAGATGAATGCTTTTCCAAATTATCACAGCTAATGATCCAAATTCTTACCCTCACGTAGTGTCACCCTCCAAGCAGAACCATTGTTCATTGAAAGAGTTGGTGAATGACTTTATGGATAGACCATCTTAATACCTACACCAATTCTTAAATGAATGTACCCTGTTCTCTCTGTGCTGAGAATAAATTCACTCACTCAAGTCAAATAGCTTTGACCATAGCAGGAAGTCTATACCCAAAAATCAAGCCTACAATTCATTTCTTGGTGCAGCAGAACTATCAACTCTCAGTTTAGGTATGATGGAGGTAAAATCTTTTGGTGATATGAGGGTCATTGAAGTACAGCCTTATTACAATGAAATCCAATGTCTAAAAATTGTTCTTATTTTGGGCTTGTACTATAGTAAGAGTCAAGATTTTACACTCTACTAAATACAAAACAAACAGAAAGACTTTACATATTTATGTTCATTTAAGAAAATACTAGTAGTGATGTATTATTTTGAAGTATATAGTTAATATGTTTGGAGTTATTTAAAATTTATATTGTGAAAAACGTATGTATTTTCACTATTGCTGTAGACGAGTATCTACATAAGACTGTTAAATTGACAGTTGTTTTATATCAAACAACTTTTATAATACTTATTTTTATTGTTATAATATTTTATAAATTTTAAGGAATATGACAAAAAAGATATTGTAGGTATTGAAGGGGGGTCTCTGGGAGGAGTGGGGTTACAAAAGGGAAACAAGAATGTGATTTAATTCTATTTACTTACAATATATTTTTAAGTGTTAACAAATTCAGATAAATTGAAATCATGCAACTTTTCTCATCATAATGCAATAAACCTTTAAAATAATAATAATAAAAAAGAGTCCATTGCACGTGGCTGCACAAGGCCCACGTAACTTCACATAAGATCCTTCCATTGCACATGGCTGCACAAGGCCCACGTAACTTCACATAAGGTCCTTCCATTGCACGTGGCTGCACAAGGCCCACGTGGCTTCACGTAAGTTCCTTCCATTGCACGTGGCTGCACAAGGCCCACGTAACTTCACGTAAGGTCCTACCCTTCCTGCAGGCGTCGTACTGGCCTTCCAAGTCTTCAACGTTGGCTTTTCTCTTCTGTTACTCAGCTATTCCGTGAATTCACCTTAGGTTCCAAAACTCAAACAAGGAATAAAATGAACACAAACTTAGCATGTTTTCTGCTATGCTATAGACGTAACTTAGTTTCTGTTCTAGATGTTGGACATTGCAAGCTTTTAATCATTAGATTAGCCAAACTCTGGAACAAATACTACAGGATATATAAGACTACAACTTGTTTTTCACTGTGATGAAATCATTTTAACATTTCACTGCATCTCATATTCCTTAAAGCCATGAAAACTTTTTCCAATAACTGCTGACTTCATTTAGATAATAGAATTAAAGCCTGAACTTTAGTATTCTTCAAAATGACACATGACCTTCTGAAACCACATGGGTACCTGTGCCTTCCTCCCTTCTCTACAAACATTCGCTGTACTTCAGCAGAGCTCAGAATTCTTTGCATGTGGGACCTGAAGATAACTCATGAAAAGCTGTCTGTTGGAACCTTAGCCTCTCAGATCGAGGGATGTCTGGGGGATCCTGCAACAAGCTCCCCCAACCCTTACCTAGCTGGTGTTTATGTGGAGAGGATGGGAAAGAGAGAGCTGTGGGGAAGTGCTTGCAGTTTCTTAGTTCCTGCAGGAGCATTGCTGCTGGCCTGACCTCTTGTGTTTTTCTTTCCATAAATCTCAGAGAACTAAAATTATTAATATACAATACAGGATTTATATCAGTTGTCTTAAAACAATTCCTTCTCTCCTTCAGGGGGAGGAAACCCAACAATTCACCCTCGTTAACTACTGATCAATGCAATTACTGTGAGTTTATTGGATGGATCTTATCAAAACAGAACATAACAAATCCCTAATTCTAAAGCCAGGGAAAACAAAATAATGAGATAAGATGGGTCCACTGATTCCTAAAGGTGATGAGTCACAGAGAAGGGCATGTTGGAGCTCCGGGTGAGTGGAGTGAAGCTGTTTGGGATGCTTCTTCCTTGCTGAACTCTTCTATGTATCCACCTTCCTAACATATCAGACTAGGCTGATCCTCCTGTCTTTATCAGCTCTCTGTATCTGGAATGATCTCCAGATTGGCATCTCTTTGGCTCCATCAGCAACTGGTCCATGCCCTCTCTATACAAAACAGTGTCTATGGTATGGTCTTCTTTCCTTAATCCACTAATTACTTACTTTTTATTTTATTTTTTAATTGTTTCAGACTGATATAATAAATGTTTACCACCATTTACCTTTCTCATACCTCTTGCTCCATTATTAAAACCACTATCCCCTCCTACCCTTGTGTCTTCTGTGGTGTATGACTTGCTGAGTTGAGTTAACGTTTCTCCCCAAGTATGCAAGTGTGGGTAGAAGGTTATTTATTGGGATAAGGACAACTAATCATTGGCTGCAACACTGAAGCAAGTGACACTCTTCCCTAAGCAATCATTATCAGATAATAGTCACTTATGAGACTCACTACATCAGTGAAAACATTCCCAGTCCTATGCAAGTTTTGTGCAGGTTTTATGAGTTGTGTCATGTCTAGAAATTTTTGTTGTTGCTCCACATCTTTACAGTCTCAGCTCTTAAGCACTTCCTAACTCACTTTCTGTAATGTTTCTGTAAAGCCCAGTAGACTATATAGAGAAAATGATCAGAGACAAATAGGTAATGAGTGATTGTCAATAGCCATCTAAGAAAGGATAAGGCCAGCAGGTGAGTTTTCTTGACTCATTCACTGTGGACTGCAATGAATGAGCTCTTGTAGATAATGATAATGTCTCAGGACTGATTCTTGCTATTGATATAACTTTTCTGTCATTAAATTAATATAATAATCCTTATTATCTTACCTTATTGGGCAGATTTATACAGATAATGAAGATGTACTATCTTATAATGATGCAATATAAACAAATAGATTAATTCTTAATTCCTACTGATGGTTCGATAAGAACTCATAAATTTTATTAGTAATTATTGAACCCTTTATAATAAGACCTGCCATTAGAGCCCTCTGTAATAAGAAAACTGCAATTAAGACTCTGCAAGCCTTCACATGTCACAAGCTATTTGCACTAGCATAGAGAGAAGACAGATTTACAAAAGGAATACATTCCTTAAGACAGTATAACCACCACCTAAAGTACATAAATTGAGAATGAACAGTTTATTGTAGGTGCAAGGACAGAAGATAAAATATTGACTAGGTGTATCTGTACAAAACTTTAATACTAAAGAGACACATGGCAGATGAGTTGACATACCAGGCTTACTTAGACTTAATGATTATAGTTTTATACTCTTAATGAACCTGTGGAGGTAGTGGCAGATAATAAATGTTTAGTTTGATAACTAGTTTTAATGGAAACGGTTGTAAACATTTTAGTTGTTACTTCTTGTTCAATTTATGATTTAAATTTATATTAGAACTTGTTGTGAACTCTTGAAAAAAACAGGATGCTTAGAATACCATGTAGTCCTATATCCTGTAAAATTCTAAAAACTAGGGATGATGACAATAAGTAGCAGATGCAGAAAGAGAATTGAGAAGATGATGCAGAAAGAGAATAGAAGAGATGCAAAGTAGAAGCAAAAATGAAGCAGAAGAGACAGCAAAACAATGCAGAATCTAAAAGAGCATAAGAGAGAGATGAGGAGACACAAAAAAGGAGCTGGAGAGAGAGCAGAAAGAGCAGGCAGTCTCCTGAACCTGAGAAAGGTTCTTTCTTAACGGAAAGTTTCTTCTTACTCACATGGACAGGACACTTTTACTAACAGAAATGAAAGGGTAGAAGTTTTTCTTTTTCTGAGAAATAAAGGTTGGAGATTATTTTTCATCCAGAAGGAGTGAGTTCTTTTTGTACTGTGCCTTGTGCTTTTGCTCCATATGTATATGTAAGTATAGGTATCTGTGTGTGTGTGTGTGTGTGTGTGTGCATGTGTATAAGTATGTAAGTCAATGAGAGATTGTTGGGCACAGCAAAAATGTGAAACTGTTAATGAATAAAAGAGAATGTGATAGAAAAATGTGGATGTGTGCATGAAAGTATGTGTGTCTGTGCATATTTACTTGTGTTAACGTTTTTTATTCTGCTAAGAGTGACTTTATTTTCCTGGTTCAATAAAAGTTAGTTGCTCTAAGTCTCTCTCTCTCTCTCTCTCTCTCTCTCTCTCTCTCTCTCTCTCTCTCTCTCTCTCTCTCTCTCTCTCTCTCTCTCTCACCTACCCAGTAGGAGGTGAGGCTTCTGGGCAATAGAGAAAGGAGACTTAGCAATAAATCCTCTATTGAATTACCTGATGTCATACAACATATGTTAATTGCCAGAGAATTATAAAGTAAGCAAGCTTTGAGTTTTCTAGTGCTCATCAAGCACAAAAAAATATTATAAAGCAAGAGTCAAATTTTTCAGTGCTTAATCAGAGAGATTAATCACAGAGATTTATGAAATAAAATAGAGATAAAGAGTTAACTTTCCTCTGCACTTAACAAATCATTAGAATAGTAAAAAGAGTTGTTTTTAAGCACAAATCAATGCAAAAGAGTTGAGTAGTGAATAAAGCATAGAGAGATTTTTTTAAAAAAAGAAGCCAGCACTTTTCAGCCACAGAATAAGTAAAAAAATGGTTAGATTTTCAGAAGCTATTAGCTTCTAGCATTCAGTATATCTAAAGAAATAAAAGGCCAGAGATCATCAGTCTTTTGACCTGCATCCATCCAACATTCATCTTCCACTTCCCCAGGCTAGACAAGCTTCCTGAAAGTGATTCAGAAAAGTCATGAGCTTGTGTTAGTCTTACATGCCCACTTTGACCATTTTAGCCTCATGCATCTTGGAGGATCTTGTGCCTCGCTTTATTTTCAGTACATCAGTGACTCCCCATGCATTCCGAGCCTACTTCAAGTCCTTTTTACAATGCCTGCGTTTCTTGTTTCTTGTCCTGCAGATTCTTTTGGCTGAGGAGTCACAGTTGAACTGGATTAGTCTTACAGGAGAAGTAAGCTTCTCAGTAATGGGAGAGGAAGGTGACAGACAAATTAATTATTCCTTCTTCCCTGAATCAGTGATTTCAATCCTAAGTATTCAGTAAGGCCTTTCAAATGCAAAACAAATTAGGAGGCTGCCTGCTCATTTTTAGCAGCATCCAGTGGGTCATACATACAGTATGTGTTCCCTTTTCTCCATTCACATACTCATTCCTAACATGGCAGGTTCTATAGAAGTCAGGCCTTGGTGAGGGACACATTAGCTTTTGCCATATATATATATATATATATATATACATATATATGTATATATGTATGTATATTTTTAATTTGAATCTGAGTTAATGTGGCTTACGTATATTTTTAATTTGAATCTGAGTTAATATGGCTTATGCAAATTACAGTCTTTGAAATTTAGCAATCAGGGGAAAATCTCTTTCAAAACAGTATGCTTTTATTTTTAATTTTAGGTTTATTTTATGTTGTGGGTATGTGTGTTTTGCTCACTTGTCTGTCTGTGCCCCACATACATACCTTGTACTGAATAGCTAAGAAGAAGGAGTCACTTTTCCGAACTAGAGTTATTGACAGTTGTGAGCTACCATGTGGGTATTAAGAATCAAAACTGGGGTTGCAGTCCCTTAGGATGAACAACAATATGAACTAACTAGTACCCTCAGAGCTCCCAGGGTCT
>NW_022196904.1:43757008-43825426 GCF_008632895.1 Mastomys coucha | reverse complement strand
AAAAAAAAAAAAAAAAAAAGAATCAAAACTGGGTCCTCTTCAAGAACATGTAGTCTAAACTGCTGGGTCATCTTCCTATCCCTGTGTCTGTACTGTATCTGTTATTAATAAACTGAGCATTAATCAGTAGAAGGGCAAAATGAGAAAACAATACAAGTAAATATAAAAAGTGATAGAATTAGGGATATTCTTGGTGCAACCCATGTGCAGTTTACTCTATCATAGCTATCAATTAAACTGTTGATGGAAATGAGTAACCAAATGTTCCTATTTTTTCAAGATCCACTATCATATATTTCCAAATGAGAAAATATATCTACGTAATAAAAAATATTATTTTCACTTTAATCCACTGGCTAAATCTATAAATGAAATTTTTTATAAATCAAATATAATAGGAGGTAACTAATACATTTTAATATTATAAGTCTTAGATGTTATAATTGATGGTTTTAATATTCCAAAGCTATGCTCATTGATTTTCAAGTCCTTTCAAAAAGATCTAGTCATTGGGATCATCTGAGTTTGGAATGGGAAGTAGTGCTCTTCTCTATTTATCTGTTTGTATGTGCATGCACGTGCATGTGTGCATGTGTCTGTGTGCGTGTGTGAGTATGTGTGTGTGTGTGTGTGTGTGTGTATGTGTAAGAGAGAGAGGAGAGAAAGAAAAAGTATAAAAGAGTGTTAATGGTTAAGTCTGTTATGGCATTTTAAAGCTTCTTGTTAAGAACGTGGATATAAGGGTAGGGAAGATGGCTCAGTGGGTGAATGAAGAACTAATTTCTGACCCCCAGCATCCACAGAAACACTGAGTTCTGAGGCATCTCATTTGCCTGTACACCAGGCTCTAAGGGAACAGACACAGGTAAAACCTGGAGACTTGTTGGTGAAGAAGCCTAGTTGAAATGATAAGCTTCAGTTTCATTCAGAGACTCTGTCTCAAAATCAGTAAAGTGGAGAATGGTAGAGCAAAACATCAGAACTTATCTCAAACTTCCACTTAGGCATGAGTTGTCATCCATATATATATTGCCAATTTCACAAAACACAGTGAGTAAAAAAAATCTATGAGTATAGTACATATAGAGAGGAATTTTGTGGGTTTGTTTTTGTTTTTAGTTTTTATTTTTCCAGTGTGCCCAAACAAATCGAAATGTTATTTAGCCCTTCTTCCTTGTTTTATTTTTTTCTTTCTGTACAGATAATTATTTTTATTGGTTATTTTGTTTATTTACATTTCAAATGTTATCCCCCTCCTATGTCTGCCCTCCACAAGCCTCCTATCCCCTCCCCTTCCCTTTGTCTCTCTGAGGGTACTCCCCCACCCACCAATCCACTCATGCCTCAGTGCCCTAGCATTCCCTTACCCTGGGTCATCAAGCCTCCAAAGGACCAAGGGGCTCCCCTCTCAGTGATGCCTGCTAAGGCAATCCTCTGCTACATATCCAGCTGGAGCCATAGGTCCCCCCATGTGAACTCTTTTGTTAGTGGTTTAGCCCCTGGGAGGCTTTAGGAGTCTGGTTGGTTGATATTCTTGTTCATTCTATGGGGTTGCAAACCCCTTCAACTCCTACAGTCCTTGCCCTAATTTCTCCATTAGGGCTCAGGAGCTCAGTACAATGTTTGACTGCATTCATCCGCATCTGGGTTGGTCAGCTTCTGGCAGAGCCTGTCAGTGGACAGCTATACCATGCTCCTGTTGGTAAGCACTTCTTGGCATCAGCAATAGTATCTGGGTTTGGTGTCTACAGGTGGGATGGATCACTAGGTGGGGCAATTTTTGGATGGCGTTTCCTTCAGTCCCTGCTCCACTCTTTGCCCTTACATTTCCTTTTGACAGGAGGAGTTCTGGGTTTGAGATGGGAGAGTGGCCCCATCCTTCAACAAGGGGTTGTGCCTTAGTACTAGATATGGTCTCTAAAGGTTTTCTCTTCCCTTTGTTGGGTATTTCAGATAATGTCCTCCCTGCTCCTCTGGAAACATCATACTGTAAGGTTGGAGAATTTTAGAATTAAGAAAAAAGAAGCATTTAGTAGAAATGTATTGGTGAGAACGTATAATGTATAATCTTTACCTAAAAGGGCATGGAAAACCTCTGTAATGAGCCAAGAATGTAGACTAGCCAGTTTCAGGAACCTGCTGGCCACAAAGGCCCCCCTAGTTAGGTCCAAGAACAAAAAGCAGGATATGAGCCATTTGGGTGTTTCTAGGGAATGGTCAGCCATAAAGTGAATAGCATTGAGCAGACCACATTCTTGTGGATAATGAGTGAGTAGGATGTTTTCCTTATGACCCTGACTCAATCAGGGGTTAGGTCCCTCTGAAATTTTCCACTGTTTTTTGTTACGTTTCCTTGGTAACCCCCTCACCGCCCCCCCAGTTTGTGGTTTTTCCCTTTAAATACCCCTTACTCCTTGTAGTCTGGGTCGAACTCCTCTGGCCCACTAAGCTACGTGTTCGACCCCAGATCTGGGCTGAATAAACCTTGTGTGTTTGCAGCAAGAACGGTCTCTTGTGAGTTACTGGGTGGTCGTGTTGTCCCGAGACTGGAGTGAGGGTCTCCCCTACTTGGGGATCTTTCAATACCCTGAGCCAGGCCAGAAGATCTGCTGCACTCAGAGCATTCAGCCAAGGCAACAGATCAGCAGCTTCATGGCACCTCGGAAGAGCCCCCAGTTGGAAGGCCCCACAGGTGGTCTGCCAAAGCCAGAGCAGCAGGCCTACCAGGAGAACAGAAGCAACCCAGGGACAAAAAAGACAGACTCCAGACAGAGTCACCCATACCAGCAAACACCTGAGACAACCAGATGCCAAGAGGAAAGTACAAGATCATTAGAAAGAGAAGCCAATATATGTGGGCATCAACAGAACCCAGTTGTCCCACCACAGCAAGCCCTGAATACACCAAGACATCTGAAAATAAGGAAGCTGACCTAAAATCCTATCTCTTGAAGACAATAGAGACCTTTAAGGAGCATATAAATAACTCTCTGAAAGAAATACTAGAAAACACAGGTAAACAGAAGCCCTTAGAGAGAAAACAAATAAATCCCTTAAAAAAATACAGGAAAACACAATCAAACTGGTGAAGAAATTGAATAAAGTGGCCCAAGACCTAAACAATAATGAAAACACAAATGGAGGCAAACCTAAAAATGGAAAGCTTAGGAAAGAGGTCAGGAATTACAGATGTAAGTATCAATAACAAAATACAAAAGATAGGAGAGAGAATCTCAGGTGTAGAAGATACCATAGAAGAGATTGAAACAACTGTCAAGGAAAATTCAAAACAAAAACATCCTAATTCAAAGCATCCAAGAAATTCAGGACACAATGAAAAGATCAAATCTAAGAATAATCATAATAGAGGAGAATGAAGATTCCCAGTTCAAAGGACCAAAAAACAAAAAAATCATAGAAGAAAACTTCTCCAGCCTAAAGAAAGACATGACAATAAAGGTACAAGTAGCCTATAGAACACCAAATAAGTGAGACCGTAAAAGAAAATGCTCTCATCACATAATAGTTAAAATATCAAACCCACAGAACAAATAAAGAATATTGAAAGCTGCAAGGGAAAAGGGCCAAGTAATATACAAAGGTAGACCTCTTGGAATTACACCAGACTTCTGAAGAGAGGATAGTAAAGCCAGAAGAACCTGGTCAGAGGTCATACAGACTCTAAGAGAACCCAAATGCTAGCTCAGGTTACTATAACCAGCAAAACTCTCAAAACCAAATTCAAACAGTCTCTATCTACCAATCCAGTCCTACAGATGAACCTAGAAAGAAAACTCCAACACAAGGAAGGTACCTACACCAAAGAAAAGATAAGATATTAAGCATCTCACAACTAAAACAAAAAAGGAGAACCACAAGCACATAAAGCAACCTACAAAAACAAACAAATTGGGAACCAAAAAGTCATCTGTCTTTATTATCTCTCAATATTAATGGCCTCAACTCACCCATGAAAAGGCATAAGCTAACAGACTGGATATGCAAAAAAGATTTAGGATTTTGCTGCATACCAGAAACACACCTCAATAACAAAGACAACCACTATTTCAGAGGGAAAGGGTGGAAAAAGAGCTTCCAAGCAAATGGTCCCCAGAAACAAGCTGGAATTACAATCCTAATATCCAATAAAATAGACTTTCAACCAAAAGTTATCAAGCATGAGGAGGAAGAACACTTCATATTCATCAAAGGGAAAAACAACCAAGAAAAAGTCTCAATTCTGAACATCTATGTGTGGACTCCCTCCCCCTTAGCCCAGAGAGTTTCGAAAGCAAAACAGTGCCTGACCCAGGACTGCAGATGCCACCTGTGGAGCGAATCCCTGACTGCCTTAGATCAAAGACTGCTGACAGCTATCTCACCTCTGTCTCAATTACCTTTGAAGTTCCTTCCTCCAGTCTCTTGTTTATGTTAAATTACTGGTTTCGGTTTTCCTTTATGGTTTCGATTCTGCCTCTTGTTATATAAACCCAGTTGTCCCCAAGTAAAGACACACCTTGATAAAGCCCACTTGGTGTCTTGCTTTGTCTCTCTCTCTCACCTGCTTATTTTCACAGGTACTCAATATATCTCCAGTCCGAGACCTGGGAAGGTCTGAGACTGGGGCCTCCCGCGGCCCTAACCGGGCTCTCCCCGTGAGTTCCCAGAGAGCAGGGCTCTACGCGTGGACGAGGTGGCCAAGTGTACCTACGGAGTGTGGACCTGCTGGCCTGTCCCCCACATCTATGCCCCAAATTGAAGGGCACCCACATTCATAAAAGAAACTTTACTAAAGCTCAAAACACACATTGAACCACACACAATAATAGTGGAAAACTTGAACACCCCACTCTCATAAATGCACAGGTCATTGAAACATAAACTAAACAGAGCCAAACAGAGAATCAGTGAAACTAATAGAAGTTGTGAACCAAATGGATTTAACAGATATCTACAAAATATTTCACCCTAAAAAAAAAACACACACACACTCTTCTCAGCACCTTATGGTACCTTCTTCAAAACTGACCATATAACTGGTCACAAAACAACCGTCAACCAATACAAGATAATTAAAATTATCCCATGCCCCCTTTCTGATCACCATGGCTTAAGCTGGTGTTCAATAACAGCAAAAACAACAGAATAATACACGTGGAAACTGAACAACTCTCTACTCAATGATAGCATGGTCAGCAAAGAAATAAAGAAAGAAATTCCTAGAATTTAATGACAATGTTGACATATTATACCCAAACTTATGGGACACAATGAAAACAGTGCTAAGAGGAAAATTCATAGAACTAAGCATCCTGGTAAAGAACTGGAGATATCTTACACTAGCAACTTAATAGTACAGCTGAGCACTCTAGAACAAAAACAAGCAAACATCCATGAGGAGTAGAAGGCAGGAAATAGTCAAAATCAGGGCCAAAATCAACCAAATAGTAACAAAGAGAACAATACAAAGAATCAACAAAAGCAAAAGCTTGTTCTTTGAGAAAATCAACTGGCTAGATAAACCCCTAGCCAAACTAACTAATAAACAAAGAGACAGTATGAAAATTATCAAAATCAGAAATGAAAAGGGAAATATAACAACAGAAATGCAGGAAATTCAAAAAATCATCAGATCCTACTATAAAAGCCTTTACTCAACCAAAGTGGAAAATCTAGATGAAATGGGTAGATTTCTAGACAGAAACCACACACCAAAGTTAAATCAAGAGCTGGTAAACTATCTAAACAGACCCATATCCCATAAGGAAATAGAACTCATTAAAAACAAAACAAAACAAAAAAGCCCAGGGCCAGAAGGATTTAGTGCGGAATTCTACCAGACCTTCAAAAACTGACAGCAATATTCCTCAAACTATTTCATAAAGTAGAAGGAAAATAAACACTACCTAATTCATTCTATGATGCTACAATTACTCTGATATCTAAACCACACAAGGACCCAACCAAAAAAGAGAACTTCAGAACAAACTCGCTTATGAATATCAATGCAAAAACACTCAATAAAATTCTTGCAAACCAAATCCAAGAACACATCAAAGCCATCATTCACCATGATCAAGTGGGCTTCATTACAGGGATGAAAGATTGATTTAATATACAAAAACTCATTAATGTAATCCACTATATAAACAAACTGAGAGAAAAAAATCACATGATCATCTTCTTAGATATAGAAAAAGCATTTGACAAAATACAACACCCCTTCATGTTAAAAGTATTGGAGAGATCAGGAATTCAAGGCCCACACTTATATATAACAAGAGCAATATACAACAAACCAACAGCTAATATCAAATTAAATTGAGAGATACATGAAGCAATCCCACTAAAATCGGGAACTAGACAAGGATGCCCATTCTCCCATGTCTATTTAATATAGTACTTAAAGTGCTAACTAGAACAATAAGACCTCAAAGAGAGTTCAAGTGGTTAAAAATTGGAGAAGAAGAAATAAAGATATCAGTATTTGCAGACAATATAATAGTAAACATAAGCAACCCCTAAAACTATACCAGAGAATGTCTTCAGGCAATAAACAACATCAGCAAAGTGGCTGGATACAAAGTTAGCTCAAATCAGTAGCCTTCCTTTACACAAATGATAAACAGGCTGAGAAAGAAATTAGGGAAAGAATTCCCTTCACAATAGCCACAAATAATATAAAATATCTTGGGCTAACTCTACCAAACATGTGAAATACCTGTATGACAATAACTTCCAGTCTCTCAAGAAAGAAATCTAAGAAGAGCTCAGAAAATGGAGAGATCTCCCATGCTCATGGATTGGCAGAATTAACAGTAAAAATGGCCATCCTACCAAAGGCAATCTATAGATTCAGTGCAATCTCCATCAAAATCCCAAAACAATGCTTCAAACACATGGAAAGAGCAATTCTCAAATTCATCTGGAAAGGAAAAAACAAAAAACAAACAAACAAACAAAAAAACCAGAATAACAAAAAAAAATACTTAAAAATAAAATATTGGCTGGGGGAAATCACCATCCCTGACCTCAAGCTTTATCACAAGGCAATAGTGATAAAAAACAGTTATGGGGGAGCACCTCATAGAAGCAAAGGGGAGGGAGGAGAGGGAGGTTGTGAGATGGAGGTGCAACAGGGAAGTGTCATATAATTTGAGATGTAAATTAATACAATGATTTAATAATTAAAAAACATTATTATCAGCCAGAGCTAGAGCAAAAGGATCTGAAAACAGAAAGAGACTTTTCTACATTTTGTGTGCCTATCAAACCTTGCCTAGCAGCTCTATTTCAATAGGATAGGTATATTAACTGTCCCTCAGCCATCTCCATAGAAGAGAGTAACAAAGAGATGAAATCCTCTCAAAAAAACCTTTCAGCTCTTCATTTGAATGATAAATAAAGTGAAACTAACTGAACCAACAGATCTCACCCCTAAGAAAGGAAATTTATTTGGAAATTTAATGACTTATTTAATGTAATTAAGTAGCAAAAATCTGAATGTTTGGTGTTTAGAGATAACAGGTCCCTACGACTGTCTATGAGCTCCCCAGCTTGATGGATCACTAAGATATTAGAATTCTTAGGGTCATGAATTTTTGGTAAATTTCTTATGCAGAATGAAATCATTACATCACTGAGGAATATGAGTAATTGCTTGAAAGCTACTCACAGTATTTCTGGCACCAAGGTGTGGACTGAAGATGGAATGATGCTCGAGTATATGTATCATGGTGGCAGACCTCTGCTCCAGTGAGCCTCTGGAGGCTGCAAATCAATCCACACCTCACCTAGGGATTAATGTGCATCTCGGGACAGCTATTGGGATTTGCATAGTTTTAAAAAGCACCATCACTTTCATTAACTTAAAGTAATTTATCTGGATAATCTTTTTTCATTTGTGGTTCAATATAAGGAAGCCCTCATAAGGGAAAGTTTTAGGAAGGAATAACACATTTTTGAATAATTTCAACATAAGGCCATTACCACGGGAATCTCATATACTATTAATTCTTTTGGAAATTGTAGTTATGTCTTTTATCTAGATAAAAATATAATTATCAGTGTACTTGGTTCATTGATTGTAAAACATTAGACACTGAATCATTTAAAAACTTTGACTTTCTTTTCTTTAGAGATTTGAGAATGGTGGGTTGTACCCTTCTGACTAATTAGGATAATTTATGATATTTTCAAGCAATATTTAAAATGTGAGATAACTTATGATGAAATTAGTGAATTAAGCAAAAGTAATATTTTATATACCTTTTGTAATTACATTTTTCATTCTTCAAAGCACTGTGATTGAATAGAAGGTCCATGTACCTGAAAGTCATAGGTTTGTAGGCTCTATTTTTTTAAAAGGATAAATCACTTTCTAGAAAGCTGGTGGTTGTTCAAATAAGATAACAAGACAACAACCCATGTGTTTTACTTCTGCAAACAATGTTAGCTGCCTCAACTGCACAGGATGCGCTTGGTTTCATGTAGGTGGGAGGTATACAGGCAGTCATTATATCAGAATGTTTACTTCCCAACCAACTGGACAAAGGCCTTTGGTGTTTGCCTTGATAAGCATCTGACCAACATGACTTGGTGCTATTCCTAAATATCCTGGTTATGAACCTAGCCAGTGTCCATCTCCTGGAGTAGTAATTAATAAAGCTTGTTTCAAATTTTGCTCAACAATTGTGGTATTACTACTTTCTAACTAAAGCAGTGTGTCTACATTCTTCATCCTCCATGGTGCTTTAATTCTCTCATTTATACATTTTATTCTTTATTAGAATACTTTCTCTTTTGTTTATATTCTTTTAAGTATGTTTTATATAAAATATACAGGAGAATTGTAGTTTCTGAATCCGCGTAATACTGAAAGAAGGTATATGATCATGAATATTTTGCCTAGTGATGTAGATTTTCTTGTTCCTCCAGTGTGTTGGAACATAATCCATAAATGAAGCTGTGTGAGAAGCTTTCTGAGACTTTGTGAGGGAACTCTAAGGAAACAAGACAAGTGTCTTGTAATATTTATTCTTCCATTACATGGGTTGTTTTGGGAATGTGTTTTTGTCCTCTCACAGGTGTAACAATGGAAGTAGATTTTACTTTAGATTTCCTATGATCCCACTCATTATTCAGATTAATTTTTACAAATATGAGTTGCCCTTGTGACTGTCTACAGAACTAAAGTGATATATTTCTTTTGAGTATATGAGCCTAAATTCATGTGACCTTGTCATTGTGACTGTATACAATCTTAACTCAAGTGAACTTTGCTCACATTACCTTACTCAAACCTTAGAATTCCCTGAGAATAGAAATTATCTGGAGACCTCAATACGGATGGTTATTGAATGAAATTTTTCTACCTAAATTTTAGACTCTGCTCTCCCAGATTCATGCTGCTAAACAAGGCAGTAACACAGGATCCCTTCACAGGATCTTCCAGTTAATAATACCAACTCTAAATAGAAGCCCAGTGTTTGTTCTACAAGAAGAAACTTTCTCTCTCTCTCTCTCTCTCTCTCTCTCTCTCTCTCTCTCTCTCTCTCTCTCTCTGTCTCTCTCTCTGTGTGTGTGTGTGTGTGTGTGTCTGCCTCCATCACTCATCATCTTAGTCTTTGAGACATAGATTTTTACTGAACCTGGATCTTGCTGAATCAGCTTGCCTCTGGAGCCAGCAATCTCTAGGGATCCTCTTGTTTTTACATCCCAGATGCCAAATTTCCAAGAGTGCATGATAATTCTTGGCTTGGTCCTGGACTTTGGGAACAAATTTAAAATATTAATGCTTGCTTAAATTTAATAGTAATTAAGTTTAGAATTATTTTTAATAATTTAAAAATTGTTTTTTTAAAAGAAAGCATTATACTTATCCTACCATCTTCCCAGGTCTTGTTTCTCTATTTTAAAACACAATATAAATAAAATAGCTCATGATTAGCTCTTATTTTCAGGTATTCCATCTGACTTATTCCCAGCATCACATCCTGAGATTCATTTACTTAGTGGCAACAACTGCAAATTCTAGTTTTTTTTCTGTTCTATTTATATCATAAACAAGCTTGTTTTGTGAGTTATTTCCCCTTTTTCGACACTGAAATCAGAACTAATTTCAGACTATTTTAATAATTCTTTATGTGCTTTGAGCAAAGATATACATGATTGTTCATGGGCACATACAGAAAAATTGCTGTTCTAAGATGTATTATTAATTTTTTGAAAATTGACAAATATGTCATAAAATGATCATTTAAACATATATTATGCAAATATATGAAAAATTACACTAATCACTAATTTTGTTCAGTATCAACATTTTATTGATTATTTTTTGTCATTGTTACATGTAGTATCATCTGATTAATTATTAAATAAGAATTATCAATGCAAGTTATACCATAAATTTACTGGTGACTAATAATGTTATAAAAACCTCATACATATATAAGATACTTTGAGCCTCAGTCATTCATGCCTATTTAGAAATTTAAAAATTTACTTAAAATCTCATGTCTGTATTTTTATATTTTATATTGAATCTAGCATTAGATGGAGTTAAGTGTATGAAAACACTAGAAGAATTTATTTTCCAGAATAATTCCACAATATCTTTTTTCCTATTTTTGTAGTCCTATATCTAGCTCATTCACAGTCCCAAGATATGATTTTCCAAGTCAGTCAATATCTGCAACACATTCAATAATACAAAAAGAGTACCACTGTGTATAATAAGCCTACCCTTGCTTTCCTCTAGTTTGAAATTTCACTCATTGAAATTCTGATACCACACCAAAGTGCATTCAACATCTGTAAATAAAGCACAGCATTTGACATATTTATGTAATTGCCCCTGCTGTTTTCCTTCCTATGGATAAATTTATATGTTAGCAAAGATGAGTGCAGTGGGTTTGGAGAGAGGATGGTGGGTCACATGAAGAAACTATTAGAGAGATAAGTCTATTTCCAAATGTGGAGAAAGGCATAGTAGTGCATGCTTTTAATATCAATATTCAGGAGGCTGAGATAGGAGAACTACACATCTGAAGTCAACCTGGGATAATACTGAGTTTAAGTCCTGCTAGGTATTCACAGCAAGACACTACTCCAAACAAGAAGCAAACAACCCCTTACAAAACCCCTTATTGCTAGATGCAATAATATTTTCTGACAAGTTAAACATAACAATGAGTTGAATTACAGAATTTAAGTGACTTCCCTGGGCAAAGACATTTACTACATCCCAAATGTCTGAAAATGATGACTTACAACATTCATTTCATCCTTAGTGAGGACACCCAGAAAAAGCTAATCTCAGGTGGTAAAGTTTAAGATACTGCAATATGGGTCAAGGACATGTGATTTTCAAGAATACAATATTTAGAAAGGACATAGGACTCTGAAATCTATGTCAGATTGAGAACACACTAAGGCATATTTGGTAGGGGAAAGGAGAAACCTGAAGGCATTAGGGCTACAGGGATATTTTAATTTGACATGAAAAATACTGATTCAATGATGAGGCCAGCCAACAGTAGAAAAAAATACATGTCTTTCTAAAGGAGTTAGATTGTAAACTTGTAGATTGTTTATGCACAAAGTATGGCTTTTGTAATGCTTAATGTTATTTATGAACATGGAAGTATCTAGAATCCCAGTGGGAAATTATCTTGATTACTGTAATTGATGTGGGAAGACCTGTCTACTGTGGAAGGCATTATTCTCTGCATGGATATTTTAAATATTGTATTTTCTTTGACCAACATAATGATTTTTTTCTTTTTTTATTAGATATTTTCTTTATTTACATGTAAATTTCTCCTTTCCCAGTTTCCCCTCCAAAAAACAAGAAACAAACAGAAACAACAACGACAAACCCCTGTTGCCTCCCCCCTTCCCATGGCTGCCACCCTACCTTCTCACACTTATTGGCCCTGGCGTTCCCCTATGCTGGGGCACAGAACCTTCACAGGGCCAAGGTCCTCTCCTCCTATTGATGATCGAATTTGAAATCCTCTACTATAAACATGCTGCCAGAATAATCAGACCCCTCCATGTGCAGTCCTTGGTTGGTGGTTGAGACCCTGGAAGCTCTGAGGGTACTAGTTAGTTCATATTGTTGTTCATCCTAAGGGGCTGCAAACCCCTCAGCTCCATTGGTCCTTTCTCTAACTCCTTCACTAGGGAACCTGTACTCAGTTCAATGGATGGCTGTGACCCTTTACATTTCTACATCTGTATTAGTCAGGTACTGTCAGAGCCTCTCAGGAGATAGCTATATTTAGGCTGGCTTGCCCTTTCTTCAGTCTCTGCTCCATAGTTAATCTCTGCAACTCCTTCACTGGGTATTTGGTTTCCCCTTTTAAGAAGGAATGCAATGTCCACCTTTTGGTTTTCCTTCTTCTTGAGTTCCTTGTGGTTTGTGAGTTGTTCTTCCTATATTCCAAACTTCTGGGCTAATAACCACTTTTCAGAGAGTGCATTCTGTGTTTGTTCTTTTGTGATTGGGTTACCTCACTAAGGATGATATTCTCCGTGGTTGCCTCAGTTTGCGTTTTCTCTATTGCTTCTACGTTTTTTTTCAGGTCTTGGACAGTTTTACTCATATCCTTCACCTGTTTGATTGTATTTTTCTGTGTTTTTTTTTTGTTTGTTTGCCTCCTCTTTTAAGGCTTCTATTTGGATGTATTTTCCTGTATTTTTCTAAGATATTTATTCATTTCCTCTGTAAAGTCCTCCATCATTTTTTAAGTTTAGTATTAAGACAATATACTTGCCAGGCAGTGGTGGCACATGCCTTTAATACCAGTACTTGGGAGGCAGAGGCAGGCGGATTTCTGAGTTCGAGGCCAGCCTGTTCTACAGAGTGAGTTCCAGGACAGCCAGGGCTATACAGAGAAACCCTGTCTCGAAAAAACCAACCAACCAACCAAACAAACAAACAAAAAACCAATATGTTTGTTTCATTTTCATTAGGCTAGGTTATCCAGGTTTTGTTGTGGCAGGATAGCTCAGCTTTGGTGGTACCATATTGCCCTGGATCTGGTTGGTTGTCTTCTTATATTGTCCTTTAGGTATCTGTTTTTCTCTGGTGTTGGCTGGATGATCCTAATCGCAGAAGGACTTCCCAGGAAATTCGGGGGAATTATGGGACAGATGATGGATGTTAGGCTACCTGATTCTGCTGGTTGTGCCTCAGGTCAGCCTGCTGTCAAGGGATTAGTGGAGCAATGTTTCAAATGGGTAGTTCATTACATCTCTGGAAGTCTTCATGTGTAAGAGGATATTTTCAGGGTCCTGTAGGTCTTCCTGGGAGTGAAAAGTAAGACCATAGCTAGAAAGTAGAATTCAGGGGACCACATACAACTCACCTCTGCAGGCTGTATAAGAACAGACCTATTTGGGAACGGATTAGTGTGGACGACTTCAAGTCTTGGGGCACTGAAGCCTTCCAGGAGAAGCAGGATGCTCTTGGGGGTCCTGCAAGTCTCCTCATGAACAAACGGAGAGTCCAGAGCTAGACAATGTTTTTATTGGGGGGGAGTAGGCTTGAACAACTCCCTCCTTAATGCTGGCACAGACACATATTCATGTATGCCAGTACAGTAAGAATTTCAAAAAGAGATACTTAAAAATTGATCATGTACTATGATGTGTGTTTCAGTGATTAACTAAACCCTGTTGAGTGAAGTTTTGCTCTACCTGCCTTTGCTTTGGGAAGTGGCTGTGCTACCTGATGCCTCCCAGCTTCTCTTGAATCCTCGAACAAAAGATCCAGACACACATTTGTTCAATTCAACTTGCCATCTGGCATAATTGCTGGGCTCTGCTATCTCCCACCTGGAAAAGCATGCCCTTATCAATTTCTTAACTCTACCTCTCCCACTTACCCTATTCAGTTGCTAAATTCCCATGACCACCTGCCTATAGGAGTTGCCTGTTTGGCCACTCTGTTTTGAGATCTCACATGGTTGTGCATTCTCCTCTCTCCGAAACATGGAAGCCAGTTTTCCTTCCTTGCATCTTTCTTTTCCTCCAGGGACCAGGAAGTCCCACCTGTACCTTCTTCCATGGCTTTCTTTACTAACAGATCAAGAACCATTTGGAGAACAGGACCTTAACATCAGACTCACCCCCTACAAAAATCAGCATCCTGTTCTTGGTAAGATAAAAGGTATTTAGGAAGCTGCTTAAGCTAAACAAGACAGGTCAGATCCTGGATCACAATATTTGTCAATCAAAATTTGTAATTTTCAACTTGTGAGGTTCCTCGCAAATATTAAATACTGAGAGTGCTCTTAGCACTTGTTAGTTTGAGAGCTAATATTGAACTTTATTCTTCCTTCAAAGTTTCCTCAATATATGTGTATGTTTTTACCATAGAGAGAGAGTGGAAAGAATGAGGAATGAGGTTTTTATGCATTACTTTCTCTTTTCTGTGAAGAGACAGTGATTTAAACAAAGATTCTTTATAAAAATTTCAAGCATCACATAGCAATTAGCCAAGAAAGCCTATGGATTTTCAAAATTTCTCAATTTAACTCAAGAGGATAAAAGAGAGTCTTCTGAAACTGATAGTAAAAATTTTAACAGTAAGCATGAACATTGAACACTGCCTCACACGGGCAACAGCCATCTTAGAAATATATAAAATGTTTTAGCTGAACATTTTAAAGAGGAAGTGATATGCAGTTGATGCTCTTCAAATGTAACTTCTCAGACCTGCCATAAAATACTTTTGAAAATGAGTGAAAATTGATGAATTGAATTCTCTAAATTTTAAGAGACTCACATCAAACTTTACTATGAAACCAAAATGTCATCACAGACAGAAAAATTTTTTGTGATTCCCATTTTTAACAAAAGATCTGTTTTCAAATATAGGCTGAAATTATGTCACTGAAAGACACTTTTGTTCAAACACATTTTGATTATTAGTTCTAGTATGACTTATCAGTACTCCCAGTTCACTTCTCCAGGTGATATGATATGATTTTTTTTTTTGATATGACTTCTTCTGTCTTCTATACAAGTATTTTAACTGGATTTGATTACCCAAAACCATGTAATTTCATTAAGCAAACATCAAAAGTTGGTCAAGATGAATTGACTTCCTGAATACTTTGAAAAATTTCCAAGTATTAAATATTAAGCAATTGTTACTATTACAGCAACAACACCAAGGAAAGAGGAAATGAAGAAGAGAAAATGATACTGAGATTAACAGAAATTCAGATTCCATTTTCTGCTCAAAAGATCCTCCACACATGGTAAAACAAAGAGATTTAGATTAGGTGATTTCCCCATTCTCACACAATTAGTTACCAGTGGAACAATAATTCAAGATATGTGTATATAAATAGAATATACTCAAAGTACAACGAGATAATGGAGAACAATACACTTTTCATTCCTTACATCACTGGAATTTTAAAAAGTATGAATGAAGGAGAAATAGTACCAGTTGGAAGGCCTGCAGATACTCATAGGGATTTCTGAGGATACATGAACATAGCAAATGTATACACATCCAAAAACTTCATCATATCAACAAGTTTGGCAAGTATCTGCAGTCATGTTGTAAAACACAAATAAGAATTTAATAGGAGCTTCCTTGACTTTATCTAGATCAAAGAGCAGGCAAAGTCTAGAACTGGGATTCATGTTCTGACTTCATACCAATTATGAACTCTCTTTCTATTTCACATCTCTAGCCTTAAAACAAAAAAATAAAAAAGAAAATAAAAAAAATGAGCCTTTAAATTGTTTATAATGGCAGAAATCATTTTAATATGCAATGATTAGTGAACCATTATTGAAAACCTAGTTCTTCAGTTAGAGATATTACAAGCTTGTGTGTATGACATGATTGATTTATTTTCTACTCAACTGATGTTATATATGCAATCAGCTAACATATATCAGTCTACATGCATCAGAATTGGTCTCGTATATTAAAAAGAATTTTAAACATGTATGCCTTTTATTCTTGACTCATTTCATAACTTATCAATGGTACACTACTAAGCAATTTATGCATTTCTGTTCTATAGTCAGTGAAAGTGTATTCTATGGTAATTTTAAAACAAATAAATTATTTACATATCTAACAAGTTAGCAAAGCACATTGATTTTTCTAAATTAACACTTGTTAAACCTGTTTTTAAATGATTTATGATTGCCCAAGATCTCCATGTGCTTTGCATTCATAAATTTGAAATTAGGAATATAGGTCATTTTTTACATAAAAAGGTATTGTAATGTTGTTAATGACTTTAAACTGCATGCTGTACTCTCATAACACCTCAGAATTCTCATTATTATTATTTTTTCTCATACTTTCTGTTTCCCTTTTCTAATTCTTTCAACACCAAGGCTTTTTAACATTTGTATTATCTCTCATTTCCTTCTCAAATCTTAGAAGTTCACTATGCATTTGTCAAACTTGTGCTGCCAGCTCTTTTTAACAATGGTTTTAAAATTTTTACGACTTATAAATATGTTTCTCAATTAGTTCTGAATTTTATGTACTCTCTAATTATTTATTGGTTGTATCTATATGTGGTGAAATTCTGTATCATCTGGATATTTGAGTCTATATGTGAACTGAGGAAAACCAATTTTGTGGGATTAATTGAGAAGAGATAAGTTACTTTATGGTAATGATTTATAAAAATTTCTTCCTCACACAAGGGGCAGTGTGGATTACTGTTAGGTGAAAACTCTGCTTATAGTTAAATTAGGATGCCTTATAGAGGGAAATGGACACAGAAAATCTGCTATTTGGAAAACAAGACAGATTGTATGTTGTCATCTGAAAAAGTAGGAAAAGGTAACATACCACTGTTTCTTATGCAGCTGGTGGAAAAGTATAGAGGATTTTGAGGATTTTCTTTCTTTTTTTTTTCTGCTTAGCTAATTCTTTTTTTTAATTAAGTATTTTCTTTATTTACATTTCTTTTTTTGGATATTTTATTAGATGTTTTCTTTATTTATAATATCTCCTTTCCAAGATCCCCCCCAAAAAAACCAAACCCCTGTTCCCTACCCCCCACCCCCGTTCACCACCCTTCCCCATCCTGCTTACTGGCCCTGGCATTCCCCTACACTGGGGCATAGAACCTTCACAAGGCCAAGGGCCTCTCCTCCCATTGGTGACTGACTTGGCCATCCTCTGCTATACATATGCTGCTGGAGCCATTAGTCACACGATGAGTACTCTTTGGTTGGTGTTTTAGTTCCTGGGAGCTCTGAGGATACTAGTTAGTTCATATTATTGTTTGTCCTAAGAGGCTGCAAACCCTTCAGCTTCTTGGGTTCTTTCTCTAGCTCCTTCATTGGGGACCCTGTACTCAATCCAATGGATGGCTGTGAGCCTCTATTTCTGTATTAGTCGGGTCCTGTCAGAGCCTCTCAGGAGACAGCTATATCACGTTCCTGTCACTTGCTGGCATCCACACTAGTGTCTAGATTTGATGATAGAATATGGGAAGGATTCCCAGGTGGAGCAGTCTCTGAATTGTCCTTCCTTTAGTCTCTGCTCCATAGTTATTCTCTACAACTCCCTCCATGGGTATTTGGTTCCCCCTTTTAAGAAGGATCAAAGTATCCACACTATGGTCTTCCTTCTTCTTGAGTTTCTTGTGGTTTATACTTTATACTTTGTGTATTCTGATCTTCTGGGCTAATATCCACTTGTCAGAGAATGCAAATCATGTATGCTCTTTTGTGATTGGGTTATCTCACTCAGGATGATATTCTCCAGATTCATCCATTTCCTCAAGAATTTCATAAATTCATTATTTTTAATAGCTGAGTAGTACTCCATTGTGTAGATGTACCACATTTTCTGTATCCATTCCTCTATTGAGGGACATCTGGGTTGTTTCCAGTTTCTGGCTATTATAAATAAGGCTGCTATGAACATAGTGGAGCATATGTCCTTATCACATGTTGGAACATCTTCTGGGTATATGCCCAGGAGTAGTATAGCTGATGCTAGGTACAAAAGTTAAATCAAGATCAGATAAACAATCTAAATGATCCATATCTCCTAAAGAAATAGAAACAGTCATTAATAGTCTCTCAACCAAAAAAAAGTCCAGGACTAGATGGGGTTAGTGCAGAGTTTTATCAGACCTTCAAAGAAGACCTAATACCAATTCTCCTCAAACTGATCCACAATATAGAAACAGAAGGTGCTATACTCAATTACTTCTATGAGGCCACAATTACTCTGATACTTAAACCAAAAAAAGACCTTAGAAAGAAAGAAAACTTTAGACCAATTTACCTTATGAATGTAGATGCGAAAATATTCAACAAAATTCTTGCAAATCGAATCCAAGAACACATCAAAATGATCATCCATCATGATCAAGTAGGCTTCATCCCAGGGATACATGGATGGTTCAAGTTATGAAATTTATCAATGTAATCCACTATATAAACAAACTCAAAATAAAAAACATATGATCATCTCATTAGATGCTAAGAAAACATTTGACAAAATCCAACACCCCTTCATGATAAAAATCTTGGAAAGATCAGGAAACGAAGGCCCATACCTAAACATACTAAAAGTAACATACAACAAATCAGTAGCCAAAATCAAACTAAAGGGAGAGAATCTTGAAACAATCCCACTGGGCTGGAGAGCTGGCTCAGTGGTCAATAGCACTGGCTGCTCTTCTGTAGGTCCTGAGTTCAATTCCCAGCAACCACATGGTGGCTCATAACCATCTGTAATGAGATCTGATGCTCTCTTCTGGCATGTCTGAAGACAGCTACAGTATACTTACATATAATAAATAGAAATGCAAATAAATAAATAAATAAATCTTAAAAAAAAAAACCAATCCCATTAAAATCAGAGACTAGGCAAGGCTGTCCACTCTTTTCCTATCTATTCAATATTGTACTTGAAGTCCTAGTTAGAGCAATTAGAAAAACAAAAGGAAATCAAAGGGATATAAATTGGAAAGGAAGATGTCAAAGTATCACTATTTGCTGATGATATGATAGTATAATTAAGTGACCCTGGAAATTCTACCAGAGAACTCCTAAACTTGATAAACATCTTCAGCAAAGTAGCTGGATATAAAATTAACTAAAGCTAATTAGTGGCCTTCCTCTATTCAAAGAATAAATAGGCTGAGAAAGAAATTAGGGAAACAACAGCTTTCACAACAGTCACAAATAATATAAAATATCTTGGTGTGACTTTAAGCAAGTGAAAGATCTATATAACAAGAACTTCAAGTCTCTGAAGAAGTAAATCAAAGAAGATCTCAGAAGATGGCAGGATTAATATAGTAAAAATGGCCATCTTGCCAAAAGCAATCTACAGATTCAATGCAATCCGCATCAAAAATCCAATTCAATTCTTCACAGACTTGGAAAGACCAATTTGCAAATTCATCTGGAATAACAAAAAACCTAGGATAGCAAAAACTATTCTCAACAATAAAAGAACCTCTGGTGGAATCACCATCCTTGACCTTAAGCTGTACTACAGAGCAGTTGTGATAAAACAAAACAAAACACAACAAAAAACCAAAAAACTGCATGGTATTGGTACAGTCTAATCTTCATGTCTGCATGCTGTCATCTCTGCGCAAAGTGGATGTTGGTTACAGTTTGTATTCTCATCTAATGACTCACATTTCTACAAAAGGTGACATTAATGAATCATTTAAATGCAAATCACTACTGAAATGCTCATAGGTTAGGGGCATAAAAGCCACAGTGCAGAATCTCTTGAAATAGCAATTTTGACTTTGATGTATTTTAGGGATTTGACATAATGTAGAAGAAAGAATCACTTTAGAATAGAAGACAAAATTCCTCTTATTCTTTACTGACAATAAATTTATAATTCTACTACATATACACTATTACATTTAAAGTTAGATTTATTTTGATAAGTCTTGCATTTTGGTATTTTCAAAGTTGAGCATATGAGCATATTTTCCTACTTTGATTTTAATTGTGGTAGTTACATTTCTGTCATTGAGAAAAAAGTAACTTTTTTGGTACTAATAAATTGGTTGAGATTGATTAATTCATAATGATAAGATTTTTATTTATTAAATTATAAAGGGTGGAATAGTCCAAGTAGTTAGTGGCAACAACTGTCAAGCGCTTCCTGTGTGATAGCTTGGCTAAAGAGTCATGTGTTCTGGAAGTGACCACTAACAGCAGACTGAATACTTTCATGACGAAAGCACTTTCAGTACTTCATGAGCTCTTGCAATTCCCTTGTTTTCCCTGAGGTACAATGGAGATTAAATTTGAGCACTGAGGTTTGGAGTGAAAATACAAACACAGTTGTAAATACAAAAACAAACAAAAACAAAAACAAAAAATGAGCCAAAACAAAATAAAACAAAAATCAGTCAATGGCTGTCTTAGGGTTTTACTGATGTGACTAGACACCATGAACAAGGCAAGTCTTATAAAAAAACAACATTTAATTGGCACTGGCATACAGGTTCAGAGGTTCAATCCATTATCATCAAGACATGGCAGGATCTAGGTAGGCATGGAGCAGGCAGAGCTGAGAATTCCACATCTTCATCTGAAGCCTGCTACTGGGAAACAGAGTTCCAATCTAGAGGTTCCAGGTAGCTAGGATGAGGGTCTGAAAGCCCACACACTCAGTGACACACCTACTCCAACAAGTCTACACCTACTCCAACAAGTCTACACCTACTTCAACAAGAACACACCTTTTAATATTGCCACTTCCTGGAACAAGCATATGTAAACTACAATAGCCACATCTGTCATTGTCAAGATAAAAGTCCAGGAAATGTTCTGTATGTGTTCTATCTGGTATAAATGACACTTAGATATTATACCAATGCCTTTCCTTTTTCTAATTATTCTGTTGTATTTAGTATTTTGTTGTTTTCTGAGGTTAAAGAATTTTATGTGACTGGTACACACCAATTAAATAGAAGTCTCATAATTAACAACTATGATTAAGAAAGTATAGTTTTTAATTTCTATTACTTCTAAGGTTCTATGATTTTTCAAAATGTAATGAGTGATCAGATAGTAAAAGATTGGAAGAAAGACCACTGTAAACATATGTGATACTGTAGATTTTGCTTGTCACTTTGACACATGGAAGAAACAAATAAGAAATGTAAGCTTTTATACCCGGTATTCTCCCAATTATGCACTGTGTAGAAAAAAATATTTATAAAATAAATTATTTTCTAGTTTGAATATAGGACTTATCAAAAATGTTTTAAACACAGTCATATATAAAAATATTATATAAAATTACTATCAGATCCTAAACCATTACACAAAATCAAAATACTTATTAGAGTTATTTTCTTTCTTTCTTTCTTTCTTTCTTTTTAATTAATTAATTAATTAATTAATTAATTGAAATGTATAGTGATGGATAGTCATATCCAAAATCAGTAAGTAAACTAAGAAAAGCTGCTCAAATACTGAAAAAAAAAAAACTAAAATGAAAGTAAGATGTGGTATTTGAAGAACCTCATTTGGTAAATGTGACTTGCATTAAGGACTGAACTGTATGCAGAGTAGCAGCAGGTTTGTTTTTCAGAGAAAGACACTTGCTGAACAAACCTGGCAACCTACACTCAGTCTCTGGAATCCATCCTCAGTTAATCTGGAAAGGGAGAAAGGAATCGATAGAGTTGTCTTTTGACCTCTACATATGAATCTATGTATAACCCCAACTCCAATCATCACCCTCACCACTACAATGACCACAACTACCATCGTCATCATCATCGTCCTCATCACCATCATCAGTATCATTGTAAGTGGTTAAAGTAACAGAAATATTGAAATGGCCAATAGTAAAAGAAAGGAAAGCAGAGGAATAGCAAGCCAATAGCTGCAGAGTTGAAATAATGCAGGCCCCAGGAGAGCTCAGAGAATGGACTGGTTTTCATTTCTGTCACTGAAGGAAGCAACTCTGGGTTTACACACATCAAAACCATGAACTTATTTATATTAATTTCTGGCGAATTATAAGCTTTCTTGGGTAAAGAAGAAACCAGAAAAGTGCCTGCTATTATCACTGAACATGAGATATATTGGTAGAGTGACCTTGAATAATGTCAGTGAAAATGCTGGAAGGAAGTCAGGCTTGGGAAAGAGTTAAATTGGAAGGCCCATGCACATGGAACTGCATGAAATGACCAAAATGGAACAATTAAGGATACTTCCTGTATCTCCACTAATATGTCTCTCCTTGATTTAGGAAAGATTTTGTATGACTCTATTAAAGAACTGGTCACAGACAAAATAAAATCAAGGAATATATATTTGTTCTTCTTAAACTCATTTTGTGACTCTAGTTTCTATGTTTTCCCTTCATAGAGATGTTATCAAATCCAAAATGAAATCACTCAATTTTCATCATGCATAAAAATGTGTGTTAAAAGTAGGATAATGTAAATATTGTAGAATTTCAGACATGGAACCAATTAATTCTGGCTAGTTAAACAAGCTTTGCTAGCACCAAAGTTACTTACAGAATAGTGTTTATCTATGTACATACCCATCCATGATATTTGATCACAACATGTATTATTAATTAAGAATGCTATTTATTAGTTTAGAGCCTAACAGGGAGAAGTGTACTTTGTAGAAGAGGGATTGCTTAGAAGGCCCAAGGAGAAGCATACAGACACATATACATGAAAGATATTTTCCTTAATAAAGTGTCAGCTCAATGGCTTAAAAAGAATTGCATAGCATTGTGAGTATTTTGCTGCAAGCCCAGATTGTAGATATTTTGTGTTACTTTATTAAAACAATGCAGAGAAGAAAATGCTGTCAAATGGTGACAGCTGTCCTTTTGTAGTATGACTTGGCCTGGCCCTGTGTAAAATGCCTCTGAAAATATTTTATCTCATGTCCACAGTGAAAGTATGTCACATATCAAATGTATGGTGACTCAGAGGCCTCTCTGAAGTGTACATTTACTTTTGTATGGACAAATTATTGAGGCAAGGAGAGCAGGATGCATCCCTACAGAAAGGCATACAAAGTAAGGATAAAGACCTATCACTCCCACAGTTATTTTGTCTGTCTGCATTCTGATAAGAACCCATACCCCCTCATCTTGTCAGCATCACCAGACTGTGGCTACAGCCCTCCAATTGAAAGAACAGCTGCCTTTGTTTGTACTGATCAAACACTTCACACCCCAGTACAGAGAGTTCCTTGTCTCTGAGGATAAATGAAACATCTCTTCCAAAACTCTGACCACATTTCTCATTTCTCCTACCAGTTTCCAGAGGTTAGAAAAACAAATTGGTAGGGCTGGAGAGATGGCTCAGTGGTTAAGAGCACTGACTGCTCTTCCAAAGGTCCTGAGTTCAAACCCCAGCAACCACATGGTGGTTCACAACCATCTGATGCTCTCTTCTGGTGTGTCTGAAGACAGCTACAGTGTACTTACATATAATAATAAATAAATCTTTAAAAAAACAAGAAAATAAAACAAATTGGCAGTTAACATAGAGAAATATAGAATAATAAGGCTTGAGGAGATATGAAAGTTGAAATAAATAATTTTAAAAATATGCACCTTAAGTCATAGTCAAAGCTCTACAAGGAATAGTATTGGAAGAACCTGAAATATTTGCTAGACCAAATTGACAGTGCTGTTGTGTGACAGGCAGTTTATTTCACTGAGTGCAGAAACCATAGATCATAGAAATGTTGCATTTATAGGCTAATCAATTTAAGGAATGAATCTGGGATGTGTACTTTCTATTAAATAAAATAAAAAATATTTATTATTTCAGTTTCATTGTAATTTTCAGTGTATATTGGCAAAGTAAATATTCATTTATGTCTTGGGGTAGAATGGGATGCTATTTTTTGGTGATTTAAAAAAAAAAAGTGTAGTATAGTATTACTTGGTGCACCTGTGTGAGGGACCTCATTGAGCGTTCACACACAAGAACACATCCCTCACCCCTACTGCTCTGACTTGGGTTTATACTCTTTCAGCTGGTTCTGCACTGCAGCTGCACTCTGCACTCTGGGAATAGCCCCTCGCTATGCTTGTAAGAGCCTCTTTTTCCAGATTCCACAAGTGAATGGTAGCACACAATCCTTTGCTTCAATGCCTGGTTCATTTTACTTCTTTCATAATGATCCCTTTCTACATGATTTGTTTAAATACCAGAATCTCTCTTTTCCATGGAGTACTGTGCATATCTATCTTTCCTTGGGTATGTATCTGTGTTTTCTATATATGTTAATTCTTTCATCTAATTATCATATGTGGACACTAGGGTTGCCTCTATAGCCTGGCTGCCATGCTTACTACTGGAGTGAACTTGGAGTTGCCTATGTGTATTTCCCAGGTTGATTTCAATGTGTTCTGTTTTTGCTATCTGAGCTTTGTAGGTTAAAACCTAAACTAATGATAATAATAATAATAATGACGATAGTGGTGGTGGTTGTGGTGATTATTTTCATCATCATCTAGACATATTGTGTTATGTTATTCTTTTGTATTTTTTTTCCTAGGAAATTTCCAATTTCAGATCTAATGTCTATGACTTAAATCCATTTGGGTTTGCCTCATTCTCCATAGTCTCTTACTTTCTCTTTTTCTCTGTCTATCTGTCTTATATGTATTTCTGTCTTCCTTCACCATGATCTCTCTCACTAACATGCTGGTTTTTCAATCATACACGCATATTATCATAAACTCAGTGGTTCTCAACCTGTGGTCAAAGGTTCCTTTCACAAGCTTAGCCTAAGTGCACCTGAAAACATATTTATATTATGATTCATAACAGTAGCAAAATTAAAATTATGAAGTAGCAGTGAAGATTTTATAGTTGGGAGGTCACTACAACTTCAGAAAGTGTCTAAAGGGTTGCAACACTAGGCAGGTTGAGAACCAATACCATAAAGGATCTTTCTTTCAGATGTTGTAACCCATGCACTATCTTTCCAGAGGAACACTACCTAACTGTCAAAAAAGTCACTTTTCATGCTTTCCTTTTGCTTCTCCCATTTTACTCCAAAAAACAGTTTTATTTCATAATTTAGACTGAGAGACTTTGATGATTTATGCTATTTATAATGTGATCATAGCTTATTTGCAGAACTCTAGAATTCAGCATTGATGATTCTATGCCTTCAGTTTGAAATAAAATAATGTGTTCATTAAGGAAAAATGGTCACTGTAGGGAAATGAATAGCTCCAACATAGCAATAACATCAAAGGTCTTAATGAGCACAGCACACAGACATATGTTTTGAGGTCTTTTTGCAAATACCTCGTGAACTTTTCTCTCCTTGATAATCCTATGGAGGTAAATACTATGTTCTTTAATCAATCCCTCGGTCTCTCAGCAGGTGTTTTCAACTCTCAAAATGATTTTTTTCCTTCCCACTGGAACCAGAGAGTACCAGAACAAACTTCCAATAATTCAAAAGCATATTCACAGCAAACAAAGTAAGAGTCAGGAGAGGGAACTTTTTGTTTGTACTTTTTTTAAAAAGCAAGCCTTCAGATTAAAATAAAGACAACGTTTTCAATGCAACCAATTGCAAATAGAGGAAGAAGACATTCTGTGAAAGGACCTCTCTTTCTGTCTTCCATGTGCACTGATCTAATATTGACCACAATTAACTCTCATTGGAATTTAAGATCTATTGCATAAGGACCCTAAGTAGTGACAACATAAAACTATTACAGGCAGAAAGACAAGTTTCCACAATGGCAATGTATGTTAACAGAGTTTTGAGATTCATTGTTAGAAGTCAATTGATGAATATTTTTATTACTTAACTTAAAATTTATTCACTGAGATCATATATGTGACCTTATTCAGGTATTAAGACATCTCAAATTTACCAAATTTGGATTATTATAAACACAGTTCCTAAATATTTACTGAGTCTACTGACATATCAAAGTACTGTTGTTGTTTATTTCATTGTTTAAAATAGATTTTCGTAGTCCAGGAAATTATCCTATTATTCAGTAATGGCTACCTTAATAATTTAACTATATATATGTTACATTTCTTTAAGTACATCTTCATATTCTGGTATGAGTCTAGGAGTGTGGTGGTCTTTATGTGTGAGTCCAATTATTCTTAGTTCACACTTGCTATTGTTCTGGCTGATCTTGCTATACCAAGGTAACATTAATCATGGAGCTGTTACAGCAGAATTTTTCTGGGATGATGTTAAATATAATTACAGCAAATGCCTTTCATACTGGAGAACAGGCTCAGTAATGATAAGGAAAATGTGGTGCAGTAAGATTAACTCCTGACTCCAAGGCAAGGGAATGAACAGTCTTAGTCTAATTTATACTTATACTGAACCCAGCCTCAACCATCTTTGAAATAGAGAGAAAAGTGAACATAGAAATCATTTATATCCTCTGGTATTTATTATTTATAAGCAATTCAAAACATAGAATTCTCAGATATCTTACCATAGGAATTCTTTTTTTTTTCTTTTTTGCAAAAGAGATAGCTTTTGTGTTTCTGCATTTGCATAAAATATTTTATGAATTTTGTTGTGATTATGTTGTTTAATCTAATGTCATACTTTCTATGAGTGTGGAGGACCAAAAATTTCCATATTCAGACAGTAAGGATGTAAATGAAGGGCTCCATCCATCATCACTCCTCAGCATCTCGATAAGATCTTTAAATATTCAGTAATAGGCAGGGAGGCTGAGCAGTTTAGTTTCCCTGGGGGCTACCAGTAACATGAATTTGGATCAGTGAGTGAGCTCTTCGGCAACATCATGAATATTTATGTATTCCATTCTCCTGGCATACTGCACTGTTTGGCATTTTGTGTAATGTTTCTGAATGATCCAAGCTATTCCAGTTGGCTCATCTGGCTTTAGTACACCTGAAGTCGCAGAAACACACATTAAAGGGAAAGAACACCAAAAAAGTGATATCAGGGGGTTACAACTGCCACTACAACACATCTATTCTGGCATGGCTTATACACTCTTTTCTGATACACACACAAATGGAAATGTGTGTATGGCTCACTAGGTAAAATGCCTCCCAGACAAGAAACCAGCAGTATATCCTGAGAATCCACATAATTTGTTTGTTTGTTTGTTTGGAGGTATCTGATTTTAATCCAAGTACTGGGAAGGCAGACAGGAAGATCTGTGTTGCATGGAGCTTTTGCTATCCTGCTTTACTCTCTTGGTCTGCTTTGGCAGACCATGACATCAGACCCTGCCCAGAGAATAGTGGGTCCACTGATGAAAAACACAGACAAACTCATTGTTCAATCTCTATCTGCCTTTTTGGCTCAGTTGCTGGGTTCTTCTAAGCCGTCCTCAGCTGATGTGCCCTTCCCAATACTCTTGCCTCAGCATCTCTCAACCTGTCCTCAGCTTCAGTTGCTCAATTACCTTTAGTCTCAGCTCAACATCCTAGCCTCCCACTTGGAGAAGCAGACTATGGTGGCTCCACCTGAGATCTCACATGGCTGGTCGGTCACCTTTTCTCTCTCTGAAGCATGAAGAGAACACGCTTCCTCCTCTGCATCTCTTCCTCTGGGGAAATGAAAGTCCAACCTCTTTCTTTCTGCCCAGTACTTAGCTACTGGCATTTTTACTGCTAGATCAGGAACCAGCTGGGGTACAGGACTTTAACATCAGAACCACCCTGCACAAGTCTGTAGGACTTGCTCTTATTTCAGTCTAGTATAATACCCAAACCTCAGTTCCCAGAGGCAGATCCTGTCTCAAACAAGCAAACAAACTAACAATTTAAATAACAAAACAAAACAAAATGAATGGCTTCTGATTAAAGCAATCTGAGGTTGACTTGATACTCACAAAGATGTGTACACACTGTACCATGATGAATACACACACACACACACACCACACACACATACACACACACACACACACACACACACACACACACTTTTTTTTCTGAATTCTGAGAAACGGGAGTTTTCATTTCACTTTTGAAAAGAGCAAAACCACATTAGAGTTAAACCTGAATTACACAGGGCAGCTACTTGTCCCATGTGTTCAAAGCACAGAAAACACCCCCTCTATCGCAAGAGAAACTGAAGAGGATCACAGATAAATTTTATGAACCCTGAAAGTCATTGATATTACCTTCCCAAAAAGTAAAAGAGAAAGAATTAAATCTTAATGTCATTCGAGGTTAGATATAATGATCTGAGGTAAATTGTTCTGAGAATTTTGTCTCATTAGATATTGAAGCTCACACACATGATCACATACCACACATATAATGTGTAGTATGTTAAAAAATCAGAAGCTTTGATATAATCAGTGTTGCTAGGAAGGGTTAGGGAACGAGGAAACATTTATCCCGAATATTGCAGATATGGGTATGAGTTGATGCAATACACATAATGGAAGAGCAATGTTTCAAGTATTCATATGCAAAGGTGTCAGCCACTGCTGTCTAATAAACAGATAAACTCTTTCACTTCAAAGTTGCTTATGATTTCACATGTATATGGATAGTCACTTAATATATTCTTGCTGGAAAATCTGGAAACTTTTTAAATGTTACACATTAGGAGTTCACAAGAAAATTATGGGGAAGTGTTATTAATATCTATATATGTAACACTGTGTGTCAGTCTACAAATATTAATGTAATTATTTTTAAAGAGTGTTAAGTGAAAGAATAGTGTGCTGTACATCAGAAAGTCACTGTTTGCATTTCTGAAGAAGTAAATGAGTAGGTGAAAAGAAAGACACCATAAAAACACACATAAGGAACTGTCAACAATTTTTTACTTCAAGGAAAGAAGAATAGATGTTTACCCTCCTCCTTCCTCCAATCCCCATTTTCCTCCCCTTCTATGTCCTTATCCTTTTCTTTTTGGCTTTTTGGAAGCAGAGGTTAGCTCAGGTTTGCTTAAAACTCTCTATGTACCCCAGCTGAACTTAAAATATAACAATCTACCTTCCCCCCCCCTCACCCTTCCTGTAAATGTTTGGATTTCTTGCCTGAGCATCTACAACTGTAGGCAAAGCTGAAGTTCTTACAACAATGCTATTGGGATTGTGTAACATCTTTCTTTATATATGTCTCTGTAGAAATTTATAGAGACTATAACTCTAAGAAGAAGGAGTTCTGGATCAGTACCAAATCTGTTCACACTTCAGAATTAAGCAAAGTTTATGGCTGTCTTTGACCTAGGGCAGTGCAACAGAGACTCAGCAGGACCACACAGCTACGTTCATTGGACAGCCTAACAAAGAATGTTTATTGATTACAGTATTCATCCACCTTAACTAGAATTAAGCTGGTTACCTAATTCTCTAAACTTTTAGAAATTAGTGGAGTGTACTGTAGCATTTTGTTACTAAGAAAATGCCTGACATATAGGAAGGTGGTTGAAGAAGAATGGATTCTATTTCAAACAAAACAGCAAAAAAGCAAACCAAACCAAACAACAAATGAACAATAACAACAACAAAACTGGCTAATTCCCTGAAAGCCTCAGATTAAAAACCTTCAACAGTATAACACTACCATTATCATGTGAGAGTTTTGTGTTGGCTCTTGTTTTATTATTTACTGCTTTGACAACAATGTACTTGTATTAAAGCCTGCAGTTTTGAAAAACACACAACACCATGTAATTCAGTGCCTGTTGAGGGCTCCTTGTGTACACAAGTTAAGATGTCAAAACTACAAAAATGGAAATCTTCCATGTATATATAGTTTATGGTGTATTATGTATTATATTACATACATAATTATTGTATAATCAGAATTATACAATAGGTTGTATAATTCTAGAGAGGCAGAAATGGGGGCTGTGTTTATTGGAGATCCTTAGCATTCACTCTTTCATTTTTATTTTGAAAGCTTCCATTAGTGAATTAAAACTACCTCACCTTTTGTTTTCTGTTATGGAGTACAAAGCAGAGTCAGATACACCATAAATGATCCTTCCTGAAGAATATCCCACACAGACGCATCTATTCAAGGAACTTAATGACCTGCTCATATTGATTTTTTCTGTGAATAAAAATGTTCAGTATAATGACAGATCAATCACAGAAATCTTTTAGCTGCCCAGGATTGTGTTACTTAAAAATGCATGAAGTTGCTTAGGGAAAATTGATCTCTTTTATTCCTTTAGTTAAGTTTGGTCTTTTATGTTACATAAAACTGTGGAATGTGAGTCACGGACTAAAGGAAACTTTTCTTAGCTCTTTAATGGCCCTCAAAGATTGATGTGTTTCTTTATTAATAGGATCATAGTGGAGGAGTCTAAAGTTTGTATGTGTGTGTGTATGTGTTGTTCAAACATATACATCTGTGTGTGTGTGTGAAATGGGGTAGCATATATGTGCTGCCTCTCTCTCTCTATGTATATATACATACTCTATGTACTTATATAATATGATATACAAGTTAATCTTTAATATTCTATAGATAAGACATTAGCAATAATCCTTTCTCAGAATCACATTTTATTTCTTAATGTGTAACAAAAACCTTTTCTATAATACAAGTTGACTTAAAAGAGAAATAAATAGAAGTTTTCTGAACTTCTCTGATGATCTCAAGCCCGAAGAGAGATGCTGATAATTTTCATGTGAGTTCCTCCTTATACAGTCATGCCTAGCACAGCTTTACTCTTAGTGTGAAGTGAGAGCCACAAATCAGACAAATCCTGTGACTCAGGACTGGACAGCTGACAAGACTTGATGCTGGGATCCACCTAATTTCTGATTCAGAGGTGTATCCATAAGCATAAGAACAGGCCTGTACAAGGTCACTACATTTATTTTAGTCATATAATACATTTTATTTTTAGGTGGGTGATTCCTGGGTTATGTACTATAAACTTTCCATCTAGCTGTTGGAAATTTGTAATGAGTTACTATTATCTAATATTTGAAAACATAGTTTATGGCTATATGCAAAGCCTGTTATTAGTTACTAATATTGTAGGCAGCAGGCAAAATCCTACCTGGATAAATTTGTTCTGCCCTAATAGAGTGAGCCCTTGCCTAAGGTCATTTACACACAGACTTAAGGTACTTATAGAAGGGTTTGTATCTGAAGATCACTAGCTTCAGAGCACATGGTGCTGGAATTCTTGATTCTCAACTGCTGAGAAGTGTCACCAATGAGAGCCATCTTTTCATTATGATCTGATCATTTTCTTTGTTTTCTATCTTGTATTGTAATGCAGTTGTTTAATTATAAAAAGAAACCCAAAAGACATCTGACTGGACAAATGTAATATGGAGAAGCTGTGTGAAGGATCCCAAGACAAAGTGAATCTCTCCATAGGAGGAAGGGGGGATGGGACAAATTCTCTCCTATATGCTGTTTTGCTAAGTGATTTTTGATGAAAACTCTGCCTAACTTGGTATGTTCCTCATGGAAAGGGGTCTCACGGATCACTGAATCAGATATTCCACTCAGACAGAATTGACATTGTATGGACAACAATGTGGATCCCAGGGTCATTTGTCTCTCCTATGATTAAAGTTGCATCAAGGATCTGGATAACTCCAGAAGGATAAAAGAGCTGTCTGAATGGTTTAGGACTCTCAATGCAGCCCTGGTTGGGTTTGAACCTCTAGTACTTTCTCTTTCTGCCTTTCCTATGATGGGATTACAGATGTGTTTCACTATGTAGGTTGTCATTCATTTACATCTTGAGCGTAGAGGAATGTAGAAGAAAATGACACTTGAGTTGTAAGTTAACTAAGTTGCAAGTCATCACATAAGACTTATGATGCAATGTTACTGTTCTTTCTCAAAAAGACGATGCTTAGATTGTGAAAAACTGCTTTGCCTCAGGCATGTACTTCATTAGAAATCCACGTGACAGCAAGTGAACCACACAGCAGTAGCATGCCAATAAGTTTGCAAACCTAGGATATCTAGCTACCCCTGCCAGGAAGGAAAAATCAGAGCAGCTAATCCTTACTGTTGTTTTCTGATCAATAAAGTACTATTAAACAACAGAGCTCCAGGCTATTACAAACATGCACACTCAAGCACACAAGCATGATCACAAAATTCCTTATGCTTTCAATTTTATTTCAGTTTATCTACTTAAGTAAAAACTGAATTATAGACACAAGCTCGTGGTTGTTTGAATTCACTAATTAGTTATCTTACAATATACTTATTAGTCAAGTTGGCAGGAAACTAGGAAAATGAAGTCACTTTCTACTCTTCAGAAGCTTTTTAAAAATGAAGAGAAGAGTACAAGGTAACAAACAAGGTGGTGTGATGGGACCCAGTCTTTCCTGAAGAATGTGAAAAGCTTATTCAGAATCTCCTAAAACAGTGGGTTCCCAAGGTTCTTCCCACTGCAGAGTAAAAGAGCTAAAATAGCAGAGGATAAAACACCGAGCTTATGAGCTTTCTCATCTATTGTATCTTTATCATTTGATATGTTGTCTGAGAACTTCTGAATGGCACAAAAGAGATTGTTACTTACTGATTCCAGGATTTTTAATGTAGATAAATAGAATTGGATGACTAAAGAGGCATAAAAAATGCCTCTTAGGAAATATAATTTTCCCTGTGCTTGTAGCTCTTACTGATTCTCACCATTCACATGAAGGTTTAACTCTTTTCAGAACTCCTATATCACAGTAACAGGGTGATGCGTTGAAAAGGAATTTCAGGTGCGAAGTAATTTCACTAGATAAATTTTTGAGTTGTCAATGAAGAGTACCACTATTTTTTCCAGTTTTATTAATAAACAATCCTCCTGTTCATGTTATCTTGATAAGTGTCTAGTGAATGAATGAAGTAAATGAAGGATGTGGTCAGAAACTCACAAGGTGAGACACTCATTGACAAAGTTTCAGAACACTCTAGAATGTGAGGGCAAACATGTCTTGGTATTCATTTGTTGTACACCTAACAAAAGACTACACCCCACATTTGGTTACGATTTAATCACAGAATAAAAGATGCAGTGTGAAACTTTTCTTTTGCTCATAATTGCTACTAAATAATCAGGAAGAAGCCACATGCTTGGATGTGTCCAGTAGAAACTGAAATGCATCTCACCCATCTTCAGAACAATTGAGGCTTTATTAGGAATCTCTTTATTCTGTTTGTTTGGTTTCACATTATCATACTTATTTCCCATGTGAAGCAAAAGATCTATATTGATAAACCTACCTGTATATTACATATGTATCTATCATTGATTTATCTATTATCTACTGGAGACAGTGATGCAGGGGACCAAGTTCTAAGCTGCATCACCACTTGCTCATTCTGTGTCATTGTCTCAGTTGTCCCTCCAACTCCCAAGGTCCATAACTTTAAGGAACATAGTGCTGAATACACAGGCACAGAAACCATAGACAGAGGGTGTTGTATTGTCACCTACAGCAATGACTGGCAAGGACAAAAAAAAAAAATACCAGAGGCACTGACTTACCTGAGGTCTTTACACTTCTCACATGCTCTTTGTGAAGATGTAAAGATTATTTAACAGAGTTTCGACATTTTATGTTTTATAGCTTTGTGTTTCAGAAGGCTCATGTGATTATTGTATATCATATTCGACTTCTGTCTATGGAAAAAAGTGCCTCAAAAAGTATTTTAGAAAGCAGAAGTTAACTGTATTTCTTGGTTTATAGAGTTCTGAAATTTAGACTAAAGCAGCTAACATTTCTTACATTGCTTTTCATTCCGATTGATTTTTTTGTGTTTAATTCTTTGTAGATATTCTTTGTATGTTTATCATCTATTTGTTGTGTTTTCCAATTTATCACAAGCTAATATAATATTGATTTCTCTGGTCATGTTTTCTTTGAAATTGGAAGCACCTTTCAAACCAAACAATGTACTAGGTTTTTAATGGTAAGAATCGAATCAAGTGAATTTTTATCATGGGCCATATAGAAAAACATGGATGGGGACTGGTGAGATGGCTCAGTGGGTTAGAGCACTAACTGTTCTTCCAAAGGTCCTGAGTTCAAATCCCAGACGACATGGTGGCTCACAACCACCTATAATGAGATCTGACACCCTCTTCTGGCTTGTCTGAAGAGAGCTATGGTGTACTTAAGTATAATAATAAATAAATCAGAGCAAGCAGTGTTGACTGGAGCGAACAGGGTTGACCAGAACGAGAAGAGGTCCTAAAATTTCAATTTCCAACAACCATATGAAGGCTCACAACCATCTGATCAGCTACAGTGTATCCATATACATAAAATAAATAAATAAACCTTTCTTTAAAAAAACTTAGAATACATTGTTGTATTAATAGAAATGTGTAAAATAAAATAAAATAAAACTCTTTGCCTTCTTGCTCTAGCTCTGTCATCTTCCTTCTGCTCTCCCCATTCCCTCTCTGCATGTGCTCATGGTTGGCCTCTACTCCTCTCCTCTACTCCTCTACTCCTCTTCTCTTCTCTTCTCTTCTCTTCTCTTCTCTTCTCTTCTCTTCTCTTCTCTTCTCTTCTCTTCTCTCCTCTCCTCTCCTCTCCTCTCCTCTCCTCTCCTCTCCTCTCCTCTTTTCCTCCTCCTCTTCTTCCTTTCCCCCTCTTTCTCTCTGTCTCTCTCTGTCTTTCTGTCTCTTTGTCTCTCTGTCTCTCTGCCTTTCTCTGTCTCTGTCTCTGTCTCTCTGCCTTTCTCTGTCTCTCTTCCTTTCTCTGTCTCTATTTTCCTCTCTCCTCCCGTCCACATACCCTGAATAAAATCTATTCTCTACAAAAGAAATGTGTACTACAAAGGGTAACTTGGGTGTCAAAATTCCTTAACCTAAAACTTATAACTTAATGTTCAATGCTTATTAGGAATAGAGAAGTTTCTTCATTCTTGTAAAAGGGTCTTATCAAATATCAGTCATTGTTCTCTATTGCATATAAAAATAAAACCTTACAAAAAATAAAAAAAATGCAGTGCTTTTAACTTTAAGGATGTGTCCACATAGACAAATGTTCTGAGATTTTTAAGAGTCACAGCATATGCAGGTGTTGATGCATTCCAAGGGATGAGCTTCACAACACTTGAGCTAATGATGCTGTAGGAAGCACAGGTTCACTAAACACCCCAATTTCTCCAAAATAAACCACTCCTCTCCAACCTGCTACCACCACTACATTCCTACTATACTTCATTGGACATCCAGTCTCCCCTTCCTTCTGGGGCTCACACTGTAAGGTTTACCACATCTCCCTTATCCTCCCTAAGAAGCACAATCTGGGTCAGTAAAATGGCCTTAAGCCAGAATGCTTGAAAGTCAGTGCTTTAACCCATCGGTTTTATCAAGTCTGACACCACCAGAACCATGTCTTGTTTTGTCATGTACTCCCTACTTTGGATGATATTACACATGAATTCATCATAGATATTTTAAGTCCAATGGATATACTAGCCTTCCTGTTGTTATTAATACTTGCCTCGATAAGGTGACCCTTTAACATAGTTTTTGGCATAGAAGTCATTGTGCATACAGAATTTGTATAGAATCAGGACTACATACCAGCATCAGGAGGGGAGGAGAGTTGTGTGCTATGAGTACAGTCCTTCTGCAAGTGTAGAATAAAAGGAATTAAAATAATTTTCTATAGAAATGCTTCTTTGCTGGATCATTTCTTTCTTTTTTGGCAAATCACAAAAATATAAATTATCCTATTATTGCTTCTGAAAGCTTGAAAGTCAACTTAATATTGCATATAGAAATTAATATCAAAATAATAATATTATTTGCCATTTGAAAATGAGACAAAATGGGAAGTGAATTAATGTTACTGCTGACAAGAAATTAAACTGTGTGGTAGCACTTTAAAGATTTTTTAAAATTACTATAGCAATACTAATAATCTTCACTATAAATGAAATATTAAAATACACTATGAAATATGAAACTGCTTTAGAATCTTCATATCTCAGATAATGTAACTTTTTGCCTTTTTTTTTTTCATTTTACATCAGTTTTGGAAACCAATCCTTTGATTTGTTGACTTTCAATAAGGGCCAGAAAAAACATACCCTGTAAAACTAAAACACTGCAAAAATGCATCCAAGCTGTAGGGTTCTTTTGAATAGCACAGTATTTGTTCTTTAAATAGCTTAGAGTTTGTAATACATCTTTTAATACTTGTAATTCAGGCTAACTCTTCACACATTTCCTTAGTGCTTGATGACTGTGACCAAGGAATTTGGAAGTGGTTGAAAAGCCAGTGACCTCACACACAGCTCATTTTAAGAGCTGACTAGCAAGCTTGTCAACATTTATGGCCTAGAAGCAAAAAGTATTCCTAATGGATCTATCAAATTACACCTAGCTGCTAAAATAATACACAGTGTTCAGAGCTACTGGCATTTTAAAATAAAGTGAAGCAAATATTCCACAACCACAACTTAAGACAAAAGATGTAGAAGCAAAATAACTCAACCCTATTTTCAAGAATCAGAGAAATGTCTTATCCCTTTTGTTCTCACTTGTGGTAGGGTTTACCTCTCTTCCCACAGGTCCCCTATTCCTTTTACTTCAGCTTTGTTTTGCTATCCTTCCTCCCATGAGGACTTGCTTTGGTTTTTACATCCAAGATATTTTCTAGTTCCTGGATTCTACATGTATTTCCAACTAAACATATCAATGTAAAGGTTTAATGCTGAGACCCACATATATGTGAGAACATTTGTTTTGCTAGATTGATCTCTCTCTCTCTCTCTCTCTCCCTCTCTCTCTCTCTCTCTCTATATATATATATATATATATATATATACATATGTATATATATAAATCTTCCATCCATTATGTTTGAATTTTATAATTTGATTTTTCTTTCCAGATGAATAAAATTCTATGACATCACATTTTAATTATTCATCATCAATTTGAGGACATCTAGGCTGTTCCCATGTTCTAGACATTGAGAATAGAAAAGCTATGAACATGAAGGAATACATATTTGTATAGATGGAAGTCAATTTTTTTGCATATATCCTGGAGTGCCACAGCTGAGTCATATGCTAGACAGATGTATGACTATTTTTCTGAAGATCTACTATACTGATTTGGTCTAGCTATAACCATGTGCACTCCCACCAACTGTATATGAGGATCTTCATCCCCCAAATCTCTTCAGTATTACATTTCTTTGATTTTATAATCTTGACTCCACACATATTTGTGTAGGATATGAAGAAATCTAGTTATTACTTAACAAGATGCTCCTCCCTGTTGGTTAGCTTTCCTGGTTATAGAAGGGGCCATGTAAGCTGCTGGGAGGAAGTCTTCATGAGCTGTGAATTCTATGAACTGCAACAATTGTCTATGTTATAAGTGTAGCCATTACCATTCTGACTGGATCAATGGACAGTTCCTCAGACAGGAAGACATGTTTGGTGATGTATATCTGGCCACAAATTGGTCATTGTCATTAAACATCCTGAAGACACAGGGATCATTGCAGAGAAACTGGTGGAAAGATCGAAAGAGACAGAAGGTGGGAAGACCGGAGCGAAATAATATTTTCTGGGACTGATAGAATATTTCCACTCATGAACTCAAAATAATGGTGGTCATCTGCCAAAGATCCATACAAGATCAATCCAGTCAATATTTTAGCATCACATGATGACATCCATGAGCTTGTATACAAACTGAGGCACTATGGATATTTAATGTCTTCTGAAGAAGGAAGTAATAGTGTTCCTCAAGGTTGTAACTCCTGCTAAGTCAGCTTTGCTCCTGTAGAAGAATACACACCCAGGAATAGAAGGGAAGAACAAATTGGATTTAATGAGTTATTTAAGAAAAAGAGAAGACATGATATTGAGGAGCAGACATAGATCTGGAAGCATGTACTGAAAGGAGTGGTGGATTCATGTGATTAAAAATATTATATGAAACTTTAAAAAAATTAACAGAAATATTTTAAAAACTAAAATCAAACTTTGAAAACTAAATATCCTGCCCTATTTAAACAATATTTTTAAATGATGAAGTTTAGATATTTAGAAAACAAGTCAAAGTGAAATAAATAAGTATAACTTATGTTAATAATAAAACATTGAATTACTATGAGGCTTACATGCACAAAATTACAAATGACAGGGTTTCTCTACTGAAGAAAAGAAAAAATTACCATTGTCCTTATTGTAAGGGAAGAAGAAAACTATCCTCCTGATGTTAGAGTTTCAGGAAAATTTTCACATGGTGTTTGAAACAGCTCTGATAAGATTGAGTAACTGCAATGCACATATTCCTGAAGGATGTACAATCCTGTGCTGGCTGCCTAAGGTGTTACAGAAAAGGTTGAAGGTACAAAGGAAATCAGGCACAAGGGTCTTCTCCTTTGAGATAGATTGCAGTCTCTACTTAAAGCCTTGAAAGTACAAATTAGGAGAATGGAAGCAAAGGCCCATCTTGCTCGTGAGGGCATGGATGCTGTGGTGTGAATGCTAGAATCTACCTCAGTGTTAACTCTGTAAACTCTTACCAGAAAACTTTACCTGGCTCTGTTTGAAAGTGTATTTTGATGAAGAAGTGTCACATTTTGTGTAGCTAACAATCTCTTCTGTTTTGGAATGAGTGTGTTGAATATATATAAAGCTATCAAGCACATGCCTGCCCCTGCTTACAAAGAGCATGAAAATGAAGGAGATAACTAATTTGGTGGTACCTCAGGAACAGTTTCAGTTTCCATCCAGCTTGGTTCTGAGTAGCAAGATATTTCTCTGGCTTTGTTATTATCCTAGCCCCAATAAGATATGTGTAGTGTAGTTTTTCTCTTTTGTTGAATATTTTAGAAATCCGAGGCTGTACATCCTACCCATCGGAAAATTTTAAATATTATTATGAAAATACCTACAATTTTAGTACAGAAAGTCTTAACTTTATTCTTTTTTTTTTCTTTTTTCTTTTCCTCCTATGGATGATCATGTTTGCTGACTGTAGTATTGAGGGCTAGAATTCCCCTCCCCACTGTGTGTGTGTGTGTGTGTGTGTGTGTGTGTGTGTGTGTGTGTGTGTATGTGTGTGTGCGCTTGAAGTTGACGTGAAAAAAAAGTTTAATTAATTATTTCAAGTAATACTCAGTGAACCATTTCTTCAACAAAACTGTAATTAGCATCCATATACCTATCTTTTTAATAGCATCCGTGGTAAGTCTGTGTTACTGAATGAGCAGGTGCCTCACTATCGACAAGCTCTAGACATGATCTTGGACCTGGAACCTGATGAAGAGCTGGAAGACAACCCTAACCAGAGCAACTTGATTGAACAGGCAGCTGAGATGCTTTACAGGTTGATCCACGCCTGCTACATCCTCACCAACCGAGGCATCACACAAATGTTGGAAAAGTACCAGCAGGGAGACTTTGGCTACTGTCCTCGTGTGTACTGTGAGAACCAGCCGATGCTTCCCATTGGCCTTTCAGCCATTCCTGGTGAGGCCATGGTGAAGCTCTATTGCCCCAAGTGCATGGACATGTACACCCCCAAGTCCTCCAGACTCCAACACACGGATGGCGCATACTTCGGCACTGGTTTCCCTCACATGCTCTTCATGGTGCATTTAGGGTACCGATCCAAGCGACCTGCCAACCAATTTGTACCTGGGCTCTATAGTTTCAAGATCCATCCCATGGCTTACCAGCTGCAGCTCCAAGCTGCCAGCAACTTCAAGAGCCCAGTCAAGACTATTTGCTGATTGCCCATCCACCTCTCCCTCTGTCTGCAACACCACCATTCCTCCACTGCCATCCTTTCAGGAAGTCTATGGTTTTTAGTTTAAATTGAAGGAATTGTTACTGTGGTGGGAATATGAAATAAAGGAAGAAAAGGCCAAATATATATACGTGTATATATGTATATACATATATACACGCATATACATGTATATATGTACATACATATACATATATACACACACATATATATATATATACATACACACACACACACACACACACACACACATATATATATATATATATATATATATATATATATATATATATCATCCTCAGTGAGGGTAACACAGTCACAAAAGAACACGCATGGTATGTACTCACTGATAAGCTGAGAAGAGCCAACAAATTTAGAATACCCATGATACAACTAACAGACCATATGAATCCTCAAAACAAGAAAGACCAAAATGTAAATACTTCAGTCTTACTTATAAAGGGGAACAAAATAATCACCGGTGGTAAAGGGAGGGAGAGACCTGGGAGGGAGAGAGGAGAAGGAAGGACAAAGAGGGACAGGATCAGGTGTGGGAGTAGTAGTGGGAGAAGTACAGAGGGTCAGGAATGTGAATGGAGGTGTGTAGTAGTGGGAGATGGGAAAACTGGGGGAAACCACTAAAAAGTTCCAGATTCCAGGGATGCAAGAGGTTCCCAGGACACAACAGGGATGACATTTGCTGAAATAGCCAACAAAGGGGAGTTAGAACCTTAAAGACGATATCCAGTGGATAGGCATGGCCCCCAGTTGAGAGATAGGGCCACCCACCCATCTCAAAAATATTAAAGCAGAACTGCCCCTGTTCCGCCCCCCCCCCCAAAAAAAAGTAAGGACAAAGTGTGGAGCAGAGACTGAAGAAAAGGCCATGCAGAGATTGCCACACCTGGGATCCATCCCATCTGCAGACACCAAACCCAGACTATTGCTGATGCCAAGATGTGCTTGCTGACAAGAGCATGGTATAGCTCTTTCCTGAGAGTCTCTGCCAGAGTCTGACCAATACAGATGCAGATGCACGCAGCCAACCATAAGATTGAGTGCCAGGACACCAATGGAGGAGTTAGGGGAAGGACTGGAGCTGCAGTGGGTTGCAACCCCATAGGAAGAACAAAATTATCAACCAACCAGACCCCCCCAGAGCTTCTAGTGAATAAACCACCAACCAAAGAGTATACATAGAGGGACCCATGGCTCCAGCTGCATATGTAGCAGAAGATTACCTTATCTGGCATTAATGGGAGGGGAGCCCATTGGTCCGGTGGAGGCTCAATGACCCAGTGTAGGGGAATGCTAGGGAACTGAGGTGGGAGTTGGTGGGTAGGTGCATAAGTACTCTCATAGAAGCAGAGCTGAGAGGGGATGGGATAGGGGGCTTGCAGATGGAAAACTGGGAAGAGGAATAACATTTGAAATGTAAATAATAAAATAACCAATAATAAAAAAATAAAATACATGACACAATGAGCCAAAAAATTATTAGGATCTTATATCAAAAAGAAACTAATTATATAAAAATGGACCAATTTACTCATTATCTTGGTTCTGTTGCTGAATATTAGGACAATATGACAAATGGTGACCATGCTCCCCAAATGCTGTTTGAGGTACAGTATCTGCACATAGATTCTGGGAACCTGCCCTAGTTGGTTCTGATAGTTGATAAATAAAGATGCTGGCAGCCAATGGATGGACAGAACAGAGGCAAGGCTTGAGAACTCCCTGGGCTTGTGAGCAAGTAAGAAGAGAAGGAGTTCTGCCATGTCAAGAAGAGAAGGATAGGAGAGACACCATGCTTGATGATAGGGGGACATAAGTGGCATATGAAGGATCTAGGAGAGTATGGCCCTGGTGGGTAGCCTTCTGGGTCCAGGGCAGCTAAGGTAGAACATAGAATTTAGTAAATAATAACTCAGGATTAACCAGCAAGAGGTAGATTAGCTGTATGGAGGTTAGGAAGTGGGCCAGCCATTGAGCTGATTAAGGCAGGTCAATATATAAGTGCTGTGTGTGTTTTTTTCAGGAAAACAAAGCATGGGGGTAGGTAGTAAGACTGCACAGCTGTGATTTATTACATGCCCTAATTGAACATCTTTTGTTCTTTTAAACTGATTTTATATCTGAGGGTACTCTTCTACCCTCTCCTTCCCAGTATGGAGGATTAGTGTGTGCCACCATGTCCAGTGCATACACTACTGGAGACCAAATCCAGGACTTTGCCAGGGCTTTACCAGATCTCTACCAACTCTACTACACCTTTAGTCTTTGGATATATGTTTAAAATATTTTGTTTATTATTTTAAATTAAGTGTATACGTGTGGTCAATAAATGTGTGATAATGCTCAAGATACCAAAATCGGGCCTCAGATTCCGCTGAGCTCTCTGATGTAATTTCCTGTGGTAAGGGAAGAGTCAACTCTTAACCAATGAGCCATCTCTCCAGCCCAGGGCTGAACTTTTAATGTTGTATTTAGACATGTAAGTGATCCTGAGGTAGCTAAGATTGTAATTCTCAAAAAGAGTTCAAGGGTGTCATGTATTTTATTTCACTGGTCTTTGTAGAGAATACCAAAAATTGTTTTGATGAAATTTCTCTTTGATGGAGAAAGGGAAATGCTTTTCAAAATATATTACCGTTTCAGTTGAATTTAGATTAACTTTAAAAGTTAATTCCCTGACCTAAATGTTTCAAAATTCATCTGTTATTTTCCTATTCAATGTGACTAAATTGATTTCAGTCACTGAACAAGTCTGTTGGAATCCAGATTTAAAAAAATCTATCCACTCCTTTGGTGCAAAAGTCCCTTTTCATGCACTTTACAAAGGTGATTAGATTTTTTTTCCAAGAATTTCTATACCAATTTTTCAAGAAGTTGAAGGAAAAGATGTAAGAAGACCAACATTCTTGAAATAAAATTTAAAATGAAATGCTTGGTGGATTTTACAACCCTGTCTTTGATTTGACACACCAAAAAGACATACATTTTATTATGTAATTAACAACCCCTGGCTTGATAATATAAGGCAAAGGACATAGTCAATAGAACGAATCAGCAACCTACATGGGGAAAAATATTCAATAAGCCCACATCCAATTCGAGGGTTAATATCCAAAATATATAAAGAACTCAAGGAGCTAACCACCATGAAACCAAACAACCCAATCAAAAATGGGGGATAAAACTAAACAGAGAATTCACAACAGAGGAATCTCAAATGGCTAAGAAAAATGTTCAAAGTTCTTAGTGATGAGGGAATGCAAATCAAAATGACCCAGAGATTCCACCTTACACCAATCAGAATGGCTAAGATCAAAGTCTCTGGTGATAGCACATGTTGGCAATAATGTGAAGAACAAGGAGCACTCCTCCATTGCTGATGGGATTGAAAACTGGTATAACCACTCTGGAAATCAATCTGGAGATTCCTCAGAAAATTGGAAATTTATCTACCTGAAGATCCAGCTATACTACTCTTCGGCATATACCAAAAAGATGCCCCACCATGCCACCAGGGAACATGTTCCACTATGTTCATAGCAGCCTTGTTTGTGATAGCCAGTAGCTGGAAACATCCCAGATGTTCCACAACAGAATATGGATACAGAAAATGTGGTTCATTTACACAATGAAATACTACTCAGGCCTACCATGACTGCCATCCGAAAGATCCAACAAGCAGCTGAAAAAGTCAGATACAGATATTTACACAAAAACAATGAACAGGAAAAAAAGCTGCCCTGTGGTTGAATTAAGGAAAAGCTGGAAGAAGCTGAGGAGGAGGCCAACCCTGTAGGAAAACCAGCAGTCTCCACTAACCTGGCCCCACATGATCTCTCAGACACCTGGCCACCAACCAAGCAGCATACACCAGGTGATATGAGGCCTCTAATACATATACTGCAGAGGACTGCTGGAAATTCATTCGGAGAAGATGCATCTAACCCTCAAGACACTGGAGGCCTCAGGTAGTTGGGAGGTCTGGTGGGGTGAGGGGTGAGGGGTGGGAACATCCTCTTGGAGATAGGAGGAGGAACAGTCTGAGAGTGGACAGGGATGGGGATAAAATCTGGACTGAAAAAAAAAAAAGATGAAAAAGAAAACAACCCACCAGTAGTTAGAGTAAACACCAAAGCCATTATACCAAAATCCTTTTTTTTTTTTTTTTTTTTTTTAAGAGAAGGGTTTCTCTGTGTAGCCCTAGCTGTCCTGGAATTCACTCTGTAGACCAGGCTGGCCTCAAACTCAGAAATCCACCTGCCTCTGCATCCCTAGTGCTGAGATTATAGGCATGTGCCACCACCACCCGGCCAAAATCCTTCTTTTTAAATAATGCTTGAAATTAGTATGCTATTGATACATAGAAAACAGAAGTTTGTTTTCATCCTAGATTGACTGGAGAGCAAAAATGAATTGCTTCAGATAAGTGCACAGAAGCTATTGTTTCTGGTTCTCTTCCTCACCCACAATATTTTCAATATTACAATGGTGAGCTCATGAGAGAAGTTACCTGTCTCAATAAACAGCTTCAATGCATACTGTTCACTATGATGCTATGTCCATACTGAGACAAGATGCCATCATAGAGAGGACACTCAGAGATAAGATCTCCATCCTAAGACATTTCGTTGTTCTTGTCAAATATCCCTCTAGCTCCTTCAATCCTCATTCCCCATCTTCCACAGGATTCCCAAGATACATAAATTCATATCAGTTCCTGGGAGAAGCTTCTTCTATGACAGTTATGATAGGCTCCTGTCTGGAAGTTTAGCAGAATATCATGAATAGTGTTAAGGTGAAGATCTGTCTCATGTCACAAGTCTCAAGCTGGGGTAGTCATTGGTTGCTTTTCCCTCAGTCTATTCCATATTTTACCCCTGCCCATCTGTATGCAAAACAAATTGTGGGTCTAAGATTTTGTGGCTATATTGGTGCCCTAATCACTCCATAGAAAGTCTTGTCTGGTTACAGGACATGGCCAGTTTAGGTTCCATATCCCCCATAGCTAGGTAACTAGAAGTCTTTGCTAGATTTCTGCATAGATTTCTGGGACTTCCTGTTTCCATTATCCTCAGTTTCTAGCTTGTTCCAGAGATGCAAAGGCTCAATCCATTTGTCTCTCCCACTACTCTCTCCCTCTGTCCTCCCTGACTACCTCATCCCTCTCTTTCTCATGCCCAACCCTCTCACTTCCAATCACCTTCCTCTCATAAACTTTTACATAAAGAAAAATACTACAAAGAATTAGACTTAAGAATTAAAATTTATTCTTAACTCACAGGTATCTAGAGAAACATTCATAGCAAACCCTTCAATTTTGTACAATATTTGGAACAATTTTCATCTAGCTAAACTTGAGGAATAGTTGCAATTAGTGTAAAACAAGTCTGGAAAAGTCAATATTGAAGAAGTCTCTCATGTGAGAAAACATGTGGGCATGCATATGAGCCAACTCATGACAGATAATTCTTAAAGGTTGAATTTTGATATGAGTGAAGATTATGGGGCCTGGCAGGAGAGGGGGGAGCAAAACTATATAAGCCATGTGTTGTGATTCATGATAAAAATATATGATGATAGAGGCCACCCTCAGGATTAAGGCAAATGAGTTGTGAAATGCATAGATGACCATCGTGAAAAAACTAGCAACACATGATTGTCCTCGGTAACAAATTCCCTTCTTACAAATAATCCACCAACCCCCCCTCACATACACACACATACACACACATACACACACATGCACACACACACATACACACACGCATGCACACACACACATGCACACACACATGCACACACACACATACACACACATATACACATACACATACACACATGCACACACACATACACACACATGCACACACATACACACACATGCACACACACACATACACACACATGCACACACACACATACACACACATGCACACACAAATGCACACACACATACACACACATGCACATACATGGACACACATGCGCACACACATACACATACACACACATACACATACACACACATACACACACATGCACACACACATACACACACATGCACACACACATACACACACATGCACACACATGCACACACATGCGCAAACACACACATACACACACATACACATACACACGCATGCACACACACATACACACACATGCACACACACATACACACACATGCACACACACACATACACACACATTCAAGCTAACAGTGGCCCTGCCTCTCACTAATCTGGTTTTCTTGTGCAAAATTTAGTTTCCTTATCATTTCTGATTACATTAAAGGTTTTCAGTGATTGGTTTTGTGCCTTGGTTACCACTTTTAGAGAGATGTGTTAATCCCTTTAGAAGACTTTGTTGCAGGAGGAAGAAAGTATGGTTTTTGGATTGTCTAGCACAAGGGCAAAGTATACACCTGTTACTTTCATGTGTTTTCTGTTGTACTTTAAAGTACTCTGAGGGGAAACACACTTTCAAAGATGCTCAACTAGGGAAGAGAAGTACCTGTGGTTTAGAAAGTCATGCTGAGTGTACTTTGTTTAAAAAAAATGAATGGAATTTTCCAGAAATGAGAAATTAATGAGAATAATAAGTTGCAATACATTAATTAAGTGAGATTCTTAATATGCATGGGCTATAAAATGATATTTTTTCCAATGTCTATTCATTTTTATGTTTTATGAGATAGTTTTTAGTATTTCATTAACACAAATAATACAAAGTAAAGTAGATCAAATGAAATGAAACTAAAGTTTAAAGGAACTTGACTCATTTATGCAATACAAGAAAAAAGGATTTTAAAAGTGTTCGCCTAAAATGTAAACAGAAAAAAATGAAGCACATCTAAACTATTTCTATCAACATGTCTGACCATAAAAGGCATAGATATCTTTGATGCTTAAAATTTATTCATCCTAAAAGATACACTTGGAGAACAAACATGGATGTTTTATAGAGTTTGACCTTGAAGTAATTAAGTGGGAAATTTTATATGAATATTACCAACAGTAAAGATGGATTTGGGTTTTGATTGCATTTTCTTACTGTTTACAAATAAAATGTGTTGAGTGTACATCCACTAAGATTATATGGCATTATTTTTGTTAGAGTCTAGCAACAAAATAAAGTTATTAATGGTAAGTGTGACCTAAAATTTTTCAGACATTTAATAGGTTTCACAACAAGATAGTTAGCCTAGATTTATCAGCAAAAGCACTTTTCTATCCTTCCATTGTAAACATTTGAGAAAAAAGAATCTGAAAGCACTCACTAACACTTTCTCATTATCTGCTTGAATAAACACCACACTAGCAAGTTTACGCATACATAATGAGAGATTCAAGTCTTTACAGACATCGCAGCAGGAAGGTTTTTATTATGTTTGGCTCTAACTGATGCATCTGCAAAGGCAGAGTTGACATCTGCCCTCCTGTCTCTCATCTTGCAGCATTATTGGATGGAGGGCAGGCTGGCAGGACAATCAGAGAATGAGGACAGGCTCTTTTGGCTCACAGGTGTAGAAAGTAATTCAGGAAGTTTTGGAGTAGCTCCAATCACCTTCACAGTAATGACATTAATATTTAAAGGCACAGGCTTATGTTACTTAAAATTCTTATTTTTATCTAGTTAGAAAAGGTGCCCAAAACATTACAAATATATGGAGAACTTTATTAGCTTTTGATATCTATCCATGAGCAAGGAGGTAAATTTATTTTTCTTTCTTTAAATTTATTTTTCTTTCATATATTATATCCCAAATACAGTCTCTTCCCTCTCCTCTCAGTCTCTCCTCACACCTACTCTTTCTCTGAGATCCACTCTTCCATTTCCCTTCAGAAAAGGACAGGTCTCCCAGAGATATCTACCAAACATGGCATATCAAGTTACAGTAAGACTAGACATATCCCTCACATTAATGCTGAACAAGGCAACTCTGTAGGAGAAAAATGGTTCCAAAAGCAGACAAAAGGGTCCGAGACAACCTCTGCTCCAACTGTTAGGGGTCCATAAGAACACCAAGGTAAACAACTGTAACAGATATGCAGAGGACCTACATCAGACTCCCACTTTTTGATTGTGTGTTTAGTCTTTCTAAGCCCCTAGGAGCACTAGTTATTTGATTCTGTGGATCATTTTATCATGTTGTTGACTCCTCTGACTCTTATAATTCTTCCTCACCCTCTTCCATTGGGTTCCTTCAGCTCATTCTAATGTTTGGTTGTGGGTTTATGCATCTGGTCCCTTTAGTTGCTAAATGAAGCCTATCTGATGCTGATTATGTTAGGCTCTGTTCTATAATTATAGCAGAGTATCGTTAAGAATCATTTCACTGACTTTTAAAAAAAATTATTTTATTTTCCAGTCCTATTTGGTTCTATCCTAGGTCTCTGGGCTATCCACCCTCTCATTTTTGGTCTTTCATGCGGTTTCAGGTATGGGCTTTGTGAAATGGCATGCATCTCTAATGACCATTGATTGGGAATTTCCACATGTTCCGAACCACCTTTAACTCAGAACATTTTGCAGGAAGGACAAATTTTAGGCTGAAGGTTTTGTGGCTGGGTTAGTGTACCGATTCCTCCACTGGAAGCCGTTCCTAGTTACAGAAGATGGCTACCAGTTCAGGCTCTATATCTCCCATTACTTGGAGTTTTTGCTAGAAAAACACTTATAGATTTCTGGGAGTTTCCATTTCACTAGGTTTCTAGTTCATTCACAACATGCCCACCAATTTCAGTTTTCTATCCCCATATTCTCTCCCACCACCTCCCTTCACCTGACGTTGGCAGGAAGAGGGTCAGTGGCTTGATTCTTTCTACTGCAACCAAGGACATGGGAAGTTCAGAGTGTAATGGGGATCTTACCTCATAAATTTACTTTTAATTATCTCTTGTATATGCATTTGATTTAGTTACCTGAGGAGGCTAGAAGAGGGCAATAGATTCCATGGAGCTGGATATATAAGCAATTGATAGCTGCCTCATGTGGTTACTGGGAACTGAACTTAACTTCTCTGGAAGAGCAGAGACCTATTAACTAGCCCTGTTCTGAGGAAAAACTAAAAAGAAGGAATTGTTTTCATTCCTTATTGCACCTGTAATTTCACAGCCAAACACTCACAGGTATTATTAATGAGAGTTGACTTTAAACACATACTTGTAGTTTTACAGGGGCATCATAATGCCCACTGAAATTCACATGCCATATTGTATTGAGTCATTGCTTCTAGTGTGGTATAAGTTCTTTGGAGGAATCCCATCATTAAATTCAGAAGTCCAGTCTAAGGTATTCCACTATATGTGATGTGGAGATAATAACTGAACTAACAACAGTTTTCTTTTGTTCTCTGAAAGTTGCTACTGAAATTGTTACATTAATATCTCCATTCTTACTATGTATAAAAGTGGTTGTCAAACTTCCTAATATTCTGGCTTTTGATATACTTCCTTTTGATGGGGTAATTACTAACCATAAAATTATAGTTGTTGCTATTTTATAACTGTAATTTTGCTAATATTATAAAATGATTTAAATATCTAAAATGCAGAATATCTGATATGCAACTCTTCTGAAAAAGTCATTCAAATCTCAAAGGGTCAGTACCCACAGGATAAGAACTACTGATATGTTTTCTGCTTTCTTTTGTGTGTGTGTGTGTCTGTGTGTGTGTGTTATGTATGTGTTTGTTTTTTTTTTTGTTTGTTTCATGGTCATTTATTCACCATTATTATGTGGAGTCTTTCTAGTATTTGTATATTTTTATATTTATATGTGCATGAAGGCAAAGCCTTTTGCAAAATAAAAGCTTATTTTGAAGGAATGTTTTTAACCACTTAATATAAATTATTTTAGCTTAACCATTTTTGTAATCATTAATTCACACTTAGTTAGGCAGACTAAACTTTTTGCTTAAAGTTTAATGTTTGAAAGGCACATAAGCAAATTGGTAGAATAAAATTTATTAGTTCTCAATTTTTTAATAAAACCATCAAAGTGGGGAAATATTCCAAAACTGGGTGTCATGATACACATTTATATTGCAGAACTTGGGGCTGAGGCAGAAGACTGCTGTAAGCTTGAGGCAAGCTTGGCTTACAAAGCCCATAGCTGTACAGCCAGAGCTTTATAGCAATTTCTTATTCCAAAATAATACCTGAATATATACAACTTTCAAAAGAGAGAACAATAATAAAAGACATAAAATGAAACAAAAACATTTTCTCAGGAGCTCAAGGATGGTGACAACCCTGCGTACGTTAAGTGAGGTGAAAGGATCATTTGAAAAGATCAGAAACTGTTCAGACTGTGTTAGTTCTTTAAATCCACATGTGGGAGGGGATCAACAGATTGATGCTCCATGGGGCTAAGGCATGAGATGTGGATGGCAGATATTTGTTGGCTGTCCAATCTAAGGCTGTTCTGGTAAAACCTAGTACTGAAAAGACCCTGCTGCAGTCTCCAGTTACTGTGTACAGACTGTGTCTGAACGCACATACCACTGCTAAGTGTGTCCTGTAGTCTCAGATTGTAGGTCTGGTCAAGTGGACACAGTTTCTAGGCTTAATACATCATCAGGTTAAATGAGCAGCCACAGACATTGAGCTTGTACCAGCACCAAACTAACCAGCAGAAGTCTCAGTTAAGCATCAATGTACACATCATAGACTGATCAGTCCCACCCTTGGGATCTGGCTCAAGCTCTTCTTTAATGTCAGGTTGGGCCCAGTTTTTCTGTATGCTGCTGTACCAGCTTCTAGGGTCACAGATTCCATAGTGGCCATTGCATCTCTAGAAACCCAGCAAATTTCTGTTTTCAATCTTCTGGTGAATACTCATAATACCAAGTTCCTGTTGGCTCTACAAATGCAAGCTCTATATCTTCTCTATATCAGGCTGCTCTGAAGCTGCTGTTGTGATTCTGTGTGTTGGAGGCCTCAGAATGTTGGCTTTCTAGAGTGGCACAGGGGTCCATGACTATACTACTTGGCCATGTGGACCTAAGATTCAAGATGCTTCTGAGTCCATTAATAGCAATCTCAAACTTCCAGGTCCTGGTGGACCAAAGTTTTGAACCTATCCTAAATTTTGCATCTCTCTTAGAGATGAGGCTCAATATATATATTGAGCCTCATCTCTAAGAGAGATGCAAATATATATATATATATATATATATATTTGTGTGTACATGTATACATCATATATACATATATACATATATACACATATACATATATACATATAAATATAACTTTTATTGATGCTTTGTGAGTTTTATATCATGTACCATAATCCAACTCACCTCTCTGCCCCTTTGTATCTGCCCTCTGTCTTTGTAACTTCTGAAAGAACAACAATACCAACCAACCGGATCCCCCAGATCTCCCAGGGACTATACCACCAATCAAAGATTACACATGAAAGGACCCATTGCTCCAGCTGCCTGTGTAGCAGAGGATGGCCTTGTTGGACATCAATGGGAGGAGAGGCCCTTGGTCCTGTGAAGGCTCGATGCCACAGTGTAGGGGAATGCCAGGGCAGGGAGGCCAGAGTGGGTGGATGGGTGGGTGGGTGGGTGGGTGGAGGAGCACCCTCATAGAGGCAGGAAGAGGCAGGATTGGATAGGGTGTTTCTGGAGGGGAAACCTGGAAAGGAGATAACATTGGAAATATAAAAATAACCAAAGAAAAATAATCTCTCACTGGCCTTCCTCTAAGGTATCCTCTCCTTGGCCTGTAATGTGGAAGCAGATGGAGGGAGCTCTTGATATCCTCTCCACCCAACTTAAAAATATATTTTTATAAACCATATGAAAAATCTAACAGTGAAAAGAGTTTGATTTTTCTCCTGTAATTCTCATTAGTTTATCTCTTGCTCTTTTAACCCCTAACAGTAAACAAGTAATGTAACATGTCTTTTGCTTAAGTAGGAATCTTTTCTTATTTGTAACATTCTCTGAAGTTTTTCTATATTCATAGAACAAGACTAGGCTTCTTTTTATGATAGTTCCCACTGACTAAGAACAGGCCACATTCTCTTTATCACTCTTTACTTGCCAGCTACCTTAATCCTTCCTCCCATCCTTGAATACATTAAAGTCTTCCCAGTTAATACTGCCTTCCTCTCTCCAGCCTGATATCTTTCCTTGATAAATATTAAAACAAAATGTTTTAGAATTTCATACATATATACATTTGAACAAAAGCTATCCCACCCTTTTTATTCATATTCTGTCCTATCACTGCTTTTTCTAAACTCAATTACTCTTTATTAAACCCATTGAGTCAACCTAGTATCTGCATGAATATGATACTATCCACTATAACAAAATAGCTTTCAGGTTCTAAGTCCATGAGTATAAGGAACTCTTCCTGTCTCATACAATCTGTTAGAGTTGGTTGAATTATAACTCTGACTTGAAGATGCTTGTCACCACTTGAGTGATTCCAACCTGTGAGAACAATCATATGCAAAATAAACCTCTTTTCTTCATAAAGTTAACTATCTTCAGGTATGTCACAAAAGTGACATACTGTGCAGGAAGTACTAATAAGATAAAGAAACTTTGAGCTAAACAGAAACTTCTACCAGATGACATCAGGAAGCAGGGTGGAGTTTTTAGTTTTTTTCTTCAATTTCTGTGTGTTTGCAATTGTAGCAGACTAGTTGGGTGAAGCCCAGAGTGGTGGATTCTAAGGAGTAGTTTATCAGTCTCTTCACTGAGGAAGTGACTTCTACCACTCATTTTCTGTTTCATAAACTATTTTCTGTTTTTGCCTATGATTCATTATTTAAATTTCTTTTTATTTCTATCAAAATATATTAGTCTCTTTTCAGCTCCATGTTAGCACAGAGTTTCTTATGAGTCACTCTCTTTCTCATTGCTAATACAGCAAAATTTGAGAAATTCAAAGGATTAAGCTCCCATTGAAGGTCCTGGTGTGCACATGTTTTAGCAATGGGAAATTAAACAAGAGGACTTTCTTGGTACTTTTAAACTTCAATATCTGGATCTTACTTCCCATGGATATTACACTATTGATTCCAATTTTTTCATCTTCTGTTTTCAGTCTTGGTGTGTGAGTTAGTATCTTTCTAACTGATGGGGATGGTAAAGTAATATGGTTGCTAGGCAACATCATTACTTTCAAATAGAATGTCTAGAGTTTTCCAATGAAAATCTTATTCATGGAGAATCAAAGGGGAAAGCCTATTTTAACAATCAAGTCCAAAAGATACCCAGGCTTCAAAGTACTTACCTATGGAGTTTTAAAAGGATCACGAAAAAAATAAAAATTAGATTGGGATAAGATATTTATTTTTGCTGGCAAGTTTTGAGTATTTGTTTTAAGAAGACATCTTTGATCTTATAACACTGTATTTATAATGTGTTTTGTCAAAATTGGTAACTTATCAAAATACCTCTGCTTATCTTCTCCATTTTTCCTAGATTTTTAGGTGCAGGCATGTTTACTTAAACCTCTGCTCAGATCCCCTGAAGAAAGAAATAAACTAATCTATAGAGAGAATCCCTTGTGAATTGTATGGATATAGCACCTGCCCATTAGAAAACCTATGACCTATAGGAAAGGGTAGAATAGAAGGTGTGACATCTGGGAGGCAGAAAGAATTCTGGGATAGAGCGAAGTATGGGAGGTTTACCTGGGAAAAGGTGACAAGACAGATGCATGGTACCTGAGCACAGGTATATAGATTAGCATAAATGGGTTAATTTAAGTTATGATCTAGTAAAAGAAGAGCCTGACTATATGGTCAAGATATTTGTAAATATATTTTGAGTCCAAGCCTAACTTCTGGGAGCATGGGGCTGGGAGAAAGAGTCAGACCTAACTTCTACACTAATCCTCTTTGGCTGTGGATATACTTATTGTTCAACATCCCCTTCCAGTGCATATGGTTGTTGGTTGAAAAATGAGAATTCCCTTTTATGTGGAAATTCCTTAATATTTGTCCTCTAACATCATATTATCATCTGGATCCCCAGCTTCACAGGCTGAAGAAAGCCTTAAATAAATGGTGCTTAGCAGAGATAAGATTAAAATTCTGACTTCAACAAATGTAGCTAGTGTCCAGTTAGAATGTCAAGATCTCAAAATACTGAGGGAGAAACCCCACAACCATCCTTGAGTTCAAATTTCCTATTGTCTTTAGTTTTTTAAGTCAAACATTTACAGTTACCCACATACATACAAACTGAGTACTGTGTGGCCATTTCAAGGATTCTTTATGCTGTTAGATTAAGAGGTACTGTTTCACCTCACTTCTCAGGTGCACCTAGATAGCACTACTATATCTAATGTGGCTTTATATAGAATATTTATTTAATACATATTTAAAAGTAATTAAGTCATGTAGAGAGGTAAGCGTTAAGTGTTTGGTGACCCAATTTTACTCTTGTGCTTATTCAGACAATGAGAGCATGAAGGTGGACTATGTCGTTAGATTGGTAAAAATAATAAGGTTGTGCTAGACTAGGAGAGAACTCTGGCTGAAACGTATTAACTAATTCAGTCCTCTGTCAAGGAGATAAATATGCAAAATATCCGTTGGCATGAATTTCTAGTTTGTTTGGTGTCAACTCAACACATGGAGGGAAAGCTGGCTTAGAAAACCAAAAGTCTGTGTATGACCAAACTACTCTAAGTATACCCGAAATTATCTTATCTGAAAAGCTACACTAGTAGATATTTTAAGGTTTTGATAAAGTAAAATTAATGCTATTTTGACCTGTCACATATGAAGATTTTTAATTTGACAAATCAAAGTTCATCTTAGTTTTTATAATCAAAGTTTTAAAATTCAAAATACCACAACCCTGACTACAAATGTAAATATTTTGTTTCTAATCCCATCCCATCTATGATATGTTTTATATCTTCATATTTCTTTAATCCTTTTAGTTATTATTTTTGTGTCTGTGTCTGTTACCCAGAAGGCATCTGAGGAGCAAAACGTAGTGCCTAGCAAACTGACAATATATCATGTCATTATTTGGAATGGCCCTGTATTAATCATATAAATGTTTTATGGGTTTTCCTTTTTCATTGGATATTTAATGTAGTTGCATTTCAAATATTATCCCATTTTCTGATTTGTCCTCTGGAACCCCCTCTCCCATAATTTTTCCCCCTGCTTCTATGAGGATGCTCCCCCTCCTACCCATACACTTTCACCTCACCGCCCTGGCATTCCCCTACACTGGGGAACTGAGTCTTCACATGACCAAGGGCTTCTCCTATTGATGCCAGTCAATGCCATCCTCTGCTACATATGCAACTGGAGCCATGGGTCCCTCCATGTGTATTGTTTGGTTGGTGGGTTAGTCCCTGGAAGCTCTGGGACTTCTGGTTGGTTGATATTGTTGTTCTTCCTATGGTGTAAACTCATTCAGTCCTTTCTCTAACTCCTCCATTGGAGGGGACCTCTACTAAGTCCAATGGCTTGCTGCAAGCCACTGCCTCTGTATTTGTCAGGCTCTGGCAGATCCTCTTAGGACACAGCTTATAACAGGTTCCCATCACAAACACTTCTTGGCATCTGCAATAGTGTCTGGGTTTGGTGTCTATACATGGGTTGGATCACCAGGTGGGACAGTCTCAAGACTGCCTTTCCTTCAGTCTCTGCTCCAGTCTTTGTCCCAGTATTTCCTTTAGACAGGAGCCCTTCTGGGTTAAAAATCTGGAGATATGTGGGTGGACCCATCCCTCAACCAGGCATTTATGCATGTGGGCTATTGAAGGAGACAAAGGAAAACCCTAATGAAAATAGTAGTGTAATATAATTGTAGTTTATATTTCATTTTTTGAAGGTTTTTTCTTACATGTTTAGTATTTCAATATTGAGAGCACAAGTCTGTAAAGAGTTCTGTCATCCTTTCAAGTCAGAAGAGAGCTAATAGAATGGGAATAATTTTACTTACATTAAGATTGGAAGTTATGTTTCATATCTAAAATCACCTCAATGTTATAAAAATAAGCAAATGTTGAAGAGCACACTTTTCTTTCAAGGTCAATTGTAAAAAGCTTATAATTCACAGTCTTCATCGATTGTGTGGAAGAAGATTTTTCTCAGAAGACATAGAGGTCAATCAAGCTACAGAGAAAACTCATGATGATATCAAATTCTAGGCACCAATGCATATTGCAATTTGGTCCTGAGAGGAGCTCAATCAGTTTAATTCTTTTTTTTTTTTTTTTTTTTTTTTTTTTTTTTTTTTTTTTTTTTTTGCGATATGGCATGATGTTGTGCTTACCATGTTCAGAACTGCTGAGGACATGTATGTGATTTGTGGCTCTTTCACACAACCAGGATTAAGCTACATTCCTTAGGATATAGTCTGATTCAGTAATAGTAGGATGTAAAAAGGAACATAGTACAGGAACATGGAAAAGGCGTGCGTCAGTGCATCAGTGAATTTCACCACACAAATGCAAGTTTATTATGAGGGGAACTTTTTTTCTCTTTTAGCAATTATTGGCTTTTCAAATTGAATACAGCTATCTATGCATGTGTTTGTTAGAGCAGAATTTCATGGCATGGCCCTGCATGAGATGAAAGTAAAGACAATAAATCACCCACTTACCATGAAGCCTTTGTCTGATGGAGTTTACCTCCTAAGCATAATACCGTTCACTTAATTTTATAATACTGCTGAGAAACAAGACAACATCTCACACACTCTAAAGTGAAGATGATGGTCTCAATTATTTATCACTCCAGTTTGAAATCCCCAATACCAAATTTGTAGTTTCCTTCACAAATAACTTATAGTCATGGTGCTTAACATGGTATTGATGACTATAGATCCACTCTTATTTTTAAAGCTGAAGCATTTCCTTACCATAGGAAAGAGACAGCCCTACTATAAATGAATGAACCCTCTGTGTGACAATGTACATGAAAGCAGGATGCATTTTAAAATGGTTCAATTGATTCAGTGAAAACACAAAGTTGTGCATAAGTATGAATCAGAGTAAGAAAAGTTCGAAGAACACAAGTACATGCTTAAAATGAGGGGAGCTACTGAGCGGGCCTTTAGGTCTTTGTATATAGGGAAGGTGAGAAATGTTTCATGTAGCATATATTATATGTCTCCAGCACCAATTTTTTTTTTGTAGTTCTCTACTGAGAACTTTCAATTAAACATGGTCTCGATCATTCAGAATTTCAACTTTCCTTTCTCTGTGTATTTTTATTATATTTCAGTGTTGGTTGAAACCATCTTACAGATGACAAAATTTGTTCTCATTACTGCCCACCATGTAATAAGCAGTTACTGCCTTTATCCTCCTTAGATTAGTCTGTAGTATAACTCTAGGATTGTTCAGTAAACTTTGTGTGGCATTGACAGTGAGCTTAACATCTTATATTGGCAAAATTATCATTTAAATTTAAATCAAGTTACTATTTGTATGTAAACTAAACAGGTTACAGTCTTACTAAATCATAGGATAAATGAGGACAAACTCCATGGAGTATATCCAGGTCTGAATATGCACGCATGCATTGTTATGAAACTCCACACTTGTGGGGTAGTATTTGACTTTCTAATCTCAGGAACAATTAGAACAAGAAATGAGACTCCAAGAACAAGATGTAACCTTTACTGGTAATGTATTACATTCTCATTTAATGGCTTCAGGCATTTTTACTATATATTTTATTAAAATATGAATGAAAGAAACCAAAGACCCTTGCATTCTTTATAGTACACCAATCTCCTTTTCTTAGTTTGGTGCCCACTCGTGATATCACCATGATGTACTATACTTACAGCTGAAGCTCAGAATATTCAAACACTGCAATGCTTGACATTACTCTCACTGTAAATACTGATTACTCTCCTTGTTTATGTTTACATTGTTTTTTATGTTCATAATAAAAAGCCTATTGCCATTCCTTCATTGTAAAAAATATTAATACATACTCATTGGACAGTTATGCGAGTATAGTTGGAAATAAAAAAGAATGAAAACTTCAGATCCAGTTGTTCACTTCTCATATTTAAACTCTTCACAGGAAGTATCTTTTAAACATTCCATTCAGAGTCTTCACAAAGAGTCATTGGTCTTCACAACATCAAGTATTAGCCTATATTTAAGGTCTGTTAAAAAGACCTGGTTGAAGAAGCACATTAATTAAACGGTACAAAAGAGTTATTATGTATGTTGAAAGAACATCAAATTTATCATACTTTCAGAAACCCATGAAGAAGTACTTCATTGGGATTCTACACACTTAAAGGTTCTAGTCAATAATGTGACCTGGATTAAAGACAGGGCATCAAAAAGAATAGAAAGGTATGTAATGAAGTAACAGAACATTGTAATCTGCAAATGGCAGGTATGCAAATGGCAGTTACATCTGACATGAGGTCAACAACAGGAAAAACCTGACAGTTTCAAGCAGAAAGCCTTCAATAAAAAAGTGGGTCTTGATACAAAAATACTCAATAAAATTCTTGCCAACCAAATCCAAGAACATATCAAAACGATCATTCACCATGATCAAGTAGGCTTCATACCAGGGATACAAGGATGGCTCAATATATGGAAATCCATCAACATAATTTACTATATAAAAAACTCAAAAAAAAAAACACATGATCATTTCATTAGATGCTGAAAAATCTTGTGAAAAAATTACGCATTCCTTCATGTTAAAAGTCTTGGAAAGATAGTAATTCAAAGCTCATACCTACACATAGTAAAAGCAATATACAGCAAACCAGTAGAGAGAAACTTGAAGCAATCCCACTAAAATCAGGGACTAGACAAGGCTGCCAACTCTCTCATCACCTATTCAATATAGTACTTGAAGTTCTAGATAGAGCAATTAGACAACAAAAGGAGGTCAAAGGGATACAGATTGGAAAAGAAGAAGTCAAAATATCACTATTTGCAAATGATATGATCGTATACTTAAGTGGCACCCAAAATTCCACCAGAGAACTCCTAAAGCTCATAAACAACTTCAACAAAGTTGTTGGATATAAAATTAACTCAAGCAAATTGGTAGCCTTCCTCTTCTCAAAGGATGAACAGGCTGAGAAAGAAATTAAGGAAATGACACCCTTCACAATAGTTACAAATAATATTACATACTTGGTATGACTCTAATCAAGCAAGTGAAAGATCTGTATGACATGAACTTCAAGTCTCTGATGATAGAAGTTCAAGGAGATCTCAGAAGATGGGAAGAACTCCCATGCTCATGAATTGGCAGAATTAATATAGTAAAAATGACAATCTTGCCAAAAGCAATCTATAGACTTACTGCAATCTACATCAAAACTACAAATCAACTCTTCATAGAGTTAGAAAGAGCAATTTGCAAATTCATTTGGAATAACAAAAAACCCAGGAGAGTGAAGACTATTCTCAACAATAAAAGAACTTCTGGGGGAATCACCGTCCCTGACCTCAAGCTGTATTACAGAGCAATAGTAATAAAAACTGCATGGTATTGGTACAGAGACAGGCAGGTGGATCAATAAAATAGAACTGAAGACCCAGAAATGAGCCCACACATATATGGTCCCTTGATATTTGGCAAAAGAGGTAAAACTATCCAGTGGAAAAATGACAGCATTTTTAACAAATGGCGCTGGTTCAACTGGCAGTCAGCATGTAGTAAAATGCAAAACCATCCATTCTTATCTCCTTGTACAAAGCTCAAGTCCAAGTGGATCAAAGACCTGCACTTAAACCAGATACACTGAAACTTATAGAAGGGAAAGGGGGGAAGAACCTCAAACACATGGGTACAGGAGAAAATTTCCTGAAAAGAACAATGGCTTATGCTCTAAAATCAAGAATTGACAAATGGGACCTCATAGAATTGCAAAGCTTCTGTGAGGCAAAGGACACTGTCAATAGAACAAAAAGGCAACCAACAGAGATTGGGAAAAGATCTTTACTAATCCTACATCTGATAGAGGGCTAATATCCAATATATACAAATAACTCAAAAAGTTAGACTCAAGAGAATCAAATAACCCTATTAAAAATAGGGTACAGAGATAAAGAATTTTCAACTGAAGAATATCGAATGTCCTGACTTTGGGACCCTTTTCACCTACTGGCTACATTTTCTAACCTTAATAGGAGAAGTCAATAGTTTTACTGCAACTTCAATAGCAAGGGCTGGTTGATATTAATGAGAGGCCTCCCTTTTCTAAAATGAAATGAAGAAGGAGTGGTTGGGGGAATAGAGAGAAGTGAGGGAAGGACAGTGAAGAAAGGAGGGAGGAGAAACTGTAGTAGAGAGTAAGTAATTAAATTAATTAATAAAAAGAAAACAGACATCTAGGAGACTATAATTTAATAGAATATAATAATTAATAGAAGACAATGCTTTCTACCTGTGATGTTTATTATTTATTGGAATTTAAAATCATCTAGGACATAAACACCTATGATGTTATGGGGATAATTACCAGAGAGATTCATCTGGGGAAGAAAGACCTACAACAAAGGTATGTAGTACTACCACATGTGCTGGGAGCTTGTACTACTTAAAATTGTTGGCATTAAACTTAGTACCAACGTTCATCTGTCTCTGCCTCCTCACTGTACAACTTAAAAAGCCCATTAAAATGGCTCTTGAAGCCTCAATGGCTGGGTGAGAAGGCAAGCCATAGCCTGCTTTCAAGATGGCAGAGTAAGAGCTTCAAGACAATCTTCCAGGAAAGCAAAGGAAATATTGGAAATTCTGTTAAACAAAAGTTCAAAAAAAATATAAAAATTAATCAGATATATAAAATAGTCTAAAAATTATTTAGAGGTGAATAATGAGTGCATATCTGGAAGAAAAAATATTTATGTTTTTTGAACTTGGCTAAAAGCCTTACCTCCCTCTCAAAATTAAGAGAAAATCTATATCTTGGCATTCATGGTAGTAATCTCAAAGCTTCAAGAAGAAAGATAACAAACCCAAATTATCATAGCCAAATTAGTTAAAGCAAGTATTTTTAAAATTTTCATATCCATAAGCTAGCTCCCTGTATACCAGGGTTTAGGAAGTCAGCATTGGACAAGGGCAAGATAAACTTTTAATAATTTGAGGGTAATGGTTTTCCAAATGGAGGATTTGGCAAGAAAGAGTTATAGAAACAGCACACAAGAAAAATAATTAGAAAAACTATTTGAAACACATAGGCAATTTCAAGGTGGTAATAACAAGGTATCTACAATAAGTTGCTCATAATAACCTTTAGAAACAAAGTCATAGTTGCAGTTTACTGGAACAGGCAGTACAGAACCATTGTAGTTAAGGGACAGGTTGGCATAGCCAATCCTTACAAAAACAGATTTAAACATAATTAGGAATGAGCTTCATTTATCTTTGTAATAAGATAGCTTTCTAGCCCTACATGGAGACAGACTGGTTTGTCAGTATAATATAGAGACTCCATGTGGAGAAACTTACCTCCCAAGATTATTTTACTATTTGGTTTGGCTTTTAGGTTCCTAAACTCCCTACTCACAAAGTATTTTGCTTGACCAACCTTAAACTTCCCTCTCTATGAAACAACTCTGCTGAGAGTTTAGAAGGCTGTGATTTTTGCAAAACACAGACACTGCTGCTAAAGTAAACACTGGAGCAAACTCAACATCAGACAAAAACTGAACAAAAAAAAAAATGTAGTCTTAAAAAACAATGTTTTCATAGTGTCCTGAAGACTAGTGGCATGTTCTTGGGATGCCAAAAATCAACACTATCTGGTACATGGTTTGTGGAGGAACATTACAGAATCAGTTTATCAGGCCTCACTAACCTTGATGTGCTATGTAAGGAGGACCCAGAGAACAAGGCAGAGAAAAGGTTTACAAGCTATCATGATCTGCATCATCAGACACAGAAGCCCTTAGCCAACTGTTCGATTCTTATTGATTAAAATGTTTGCGCTGATTAACTCACCTCTTCAGTAGCCACGCTTGAGGAATATGCCCATGATAGTTCTGCTCTCCTAAATGTATCAGTGCCACAGTGAGGGAGAATTTCAGCCCCAGTGATGCAATAGTAGCTCAAAGAACAGCAGTATGCTTTTCTTAGACAGTACGTACGTAGATAACAAAGAATTCCAAAGAAACCCTAAGACTGAAAAATCTCTGGGATTCCTAGGTAAATTCCTATCCTTTAAGTTGCTATTGTAAACACACTCAAATTAGTATAGGTTAGCTGAATGAAGAGTTAAAGTTAGGTTGAAAAAATCATGTCATTTAAAAGTATTGATAGCAAAATTACTTTATTTTACAGATCTACTCAGCAAACTTCAACAAGTTAGCAAGGAATAAAATAGTATGTGGCATAATTATGCATCACTAATATGTTAGCAGGTCTCCTTAGTAACAAAGCAAGGATTCTGCGACTCTGATGATGCTCAGTTTAAGAATCACACTTTAAGTCATGTTTAATCCAATTTGACAAAATAGGATTTAAAGCACTTTGATGGAGAAGGAAAATTAGCCCTGTTCCTTTCTGTAGATGCTGTGGCCATCTGGATAAAAATCCTAAAGGAACAAAAAGAGAGTCCTGGTACTAAGTGATTATGGAAATATTGGAGGATGTATAACAGTTGCATAAGACATACTCTTCTCTAGGCTATTGCTGAACTAACTGGAGTTGAAATTAAAAATGTCTTTAAATCAGGACCCAAAAGTAACAATTAGAGAGACACTAAAATGTGCATCAGGGTTATAAAAACAATATTAAAGAACAAAATACAAAAAAAGAGAAAGAATACTCTCTCTATATAAATTAAGAACAACTTTGCAAAATCAGTGAAAATGTTTTAAAATGTAGAAAAGCACTCTCTGCCACCACTGTGTGCTAGAAGCAAGGGTAACTCTAACCTGACTCAGCACTTTGTTCTGGAAGTTCCAGCATCTGGAAGTAGTCATTCACAGTTTAAGGGTCTGGATGTGAGACCAGGTGTGGTGTGTTGTGTTACTCCAAAGCACACAGCCAATGGAGAACATGTAAAGGTCAGGAGAGTGATAACGTGAGTCTGACTTAGTTGCTGCACTGGCATTAAATTTGGTATGGAATGGGAAGGGCTATGTTTAGAAGCTATACACTGAAATCAATCTTGGCCCCAAATGTTAAAATTTTGCTTGGCCGTGTTGCTCTTCAACGATGCGTGCTAACTACTGTCATGCTTTTGATCTCTTGCTATAAAATGATGCTATTTCAAGCTAATCTGAGCTGTGATTTGTTCAAAGCAGAGGAACACCTGCTGAATGGAGTGCTTTTGCTGCAATGATTTGTCCTTGAACTCTTGGGTTTAGTGGTTACAGTTTTCTCTTGATTAGAGAGTATTCTCAGAGAGAGCCCTGAGTGTGGCAAAAGAATACAATGTGTATCTAATTATGCTGTTTTAAAAATCAATTGAAAATAACCACTCTCGTTTTACATTGAGCTAAATTTTAAATATCCAACTCATCTTATTAGAATGAAACTAGTAATATAAAGACACAAATTTTCTTTTAACACAATTCTTAAAGAAAAGTATACTTCATGGTTTCATTAATCATTGGTATTTCCAATGTACAGCACATGAATGTCACATTACTTTTGTAGCCCTCAGCTTAAATTGTATTACCTTGGCACTAGGAGGAGAGGTTTCTTAAGTATTACTAAACCTAACCATGAGAATACATTTAGAGACAGAATCATCCGACTTTCCTGTCTCATAAAATAATCAAGGGTTTATTTTTGACTGAGATTTATGAGTACTTACTGAAAGCAAGAGGTTAAAACAACATATATTTTAGATACATCAAATATCATAACTACATTTTTTTAAAAAGCTTTTGGCTTTTTTTTAATTAGAAAATTTTAAGTTTGAAATTCAATAAGTACAAAAAAATCACCATAATTCCTGAATAATTTTTAAATACATTCTTTTTCCTGATTTCTTTTTCATCCAACCTATTTCTCCAGAGAGCCTAATGCCTCTCCAGGAGCCTCTGTAGAGCCTTCCAGTGTGGTTGGATCCATATAAATACTAGGAAGAGGCAATAATAACAGAGAGGAAGCAAATAAAGAGAACCTTCAACATAAGTTTAAATTGATAGTCTGTGGTTCTTCTCCTCTCTGGGTGACCATTGCTGTACAGCAGCTCTGGTACACCATACGGCAGTCATGATGTGCCATGTATTACAATGGGAGTCTGTATCATAGTCCCAGCACAGATTGCACACCAGACGAGGCAGTGCTAACTCTAAGGAGTAACTGAAAGGAGCCACCAACACAGTGACATCTCATTTCCGCTTATTCTCTGTTTTACTACTGTTTAAAAACAAATGAAGGTTTATGCACTGTGGTGCATAGACCACAGAACATGGTGGAATTCCAGTAATTTTGTGTAATTTGACATAAACCTTGAACTTAAGGGAACAGCTAACGGGCTGTGTCTGCAGTAAAAAGGGCTTCCCTGTGAGTGATATTCACAGGGCTGATATTCACAGGAAATGCTGGGAAATCAATCACAAGTAGTAGATAAAACTTCACTTTCTATACAACTGATTTGTCTGCTCATGTATTCAGCAATAATTTACCTCCGATTATCTGTGAGCTATGTTAGCAGTAGACCTTGCTGACCACAGACCAGGAGCTCCATCTGCTCTTTGAAGATACAGGAAGATGGCTCAGTCGATAAAATCACTTGCCACACAAGCCCCGTCATTTGAATTTGACACCTGAAACACACGTGAAATGTCAAATACAGTGGCATACATCTATAATCTCAATGTTGTTATGAAGAGATAAGAAATGGACACAGTTGCCTGGAAGTTCCCAAGCCAGGTATCCTGGAGCATACAGGATAACAGAAACTACATCAACAGGTTGAAACGTGAGAACTCACTCCTTCAAGTTGCCCTCTGACATCCACTTACACACATGGTACATACATGTGAGCACATCTCAGTGTGTGTGTGTGTGCGTGTGTGTGTGTGTGTGTGTTTCTCACACACATGCACATACACAAAGGGATTTAGAACAGAGAGTCTGATGGTGCATTGTCAGTTTGATACTCAGCATGTGCATATAAGGAACATGGTATATGTCTTTCACATTCAATTAGCTTCCTTTAGCTGTAATATATCATTAAAAATTTGACATTTGCTAAAATAATACAAATGTACTGTGTTATCTTTGTGTGTTTCAAAAGCCTCACTGTGTTGTTTTACAGTTAAGATTCTATTGATGACGATTCCTAAGGGGTACTCACTTCATTGAAATTCATTAGACTTCATACATCTGCTTATTTTTCCTTCACAGCATACTTACATTAAAAGTTTCAAGTTTGATTTGGTTATAATTTAAAACATAATACTGTATTAGTATCTTATTTATTTATTTATTTTACACTCCACATTTATCCCCCATCCACCCTCCTACTGCTCCACATCCCATACCTCTTCCCCATCCCCCTGTTTCCACTTGGATGTCCCCAGCTCCCATACCACCTGACCTCTAAATTTCCTGGGGCCACCAGTCTCTTGAGGGTTAGGTGCATCATCTCTGAATGAACACAGACCCAGCAGTTCTCTGCAGTATATGTATTGGTGGCCTCATATCAGCTGATGTATGCTGCCTGTTTGGTGGTCCAGTGTTTGAGAGATCTCCGGGGTCCAGATTAATTGAGACTGCTGGTCCTCCTACAGGGTTACCCTCCTCCTCAGCTTCTTTAAGTGTTTCCCTAATTCAACAATAAAGGCGTCAGCGGTTTTTGTCCATGAGTTGGGTGTAACTATCTTCCTCTGATTCTTTCAGCTGCTTGTTGGGTCTTCCAGAGAGCAGTCATGCTAGGTCCCTTTTTGTGAGTGTTCCATAGCCTCAGTAATGGTGTCAGGCCTTGGGACCTCCACTTGAGCTGGGTTCCTCCTTAGGCCTGTCACTGGAGCTTCTTTTCCTCAGGCTCCTATCCATTTCCATCCCTGTAATTCTTTCAGACAGGAACAATTATGGATGAGAGATGTGACTGTGTGATGCGCACACCCCCATTGGATGCCCTGTCATTCTGCTGGAGATGGGAATTTTAAGTTCGTTCTTCCTACCATCAGTCACTTCATCTAAGGTCCCTCCCTTTGAGTCCTGAGACTCTCTCACCTCTCAGGTCTCTGGTGCATTCTGGAAGGTCCCCCCAACCTCTCACGTCCTGAGGTTGCCTGTTTCCATTCTTTCTCCTGGCCCTCAGGTCTTCAGTCCTTTTCTCTTATCCAACATAAGATCAGGTTCCCTTCTCCCCATCCACTATCCCTCCCAGGTCCCTCCCTCCCTCCCCACTGTAATAGTATCTTATTAATAAAACACTTCAAAGTTAAAACATTACATTTTATGCCCTAAGCAAATATATTTTCTTAGGCCTTACCTTGAGATGCAGCATGAAAATCACAGAGGTAAAATAAAAAGAACATAGGAACTGGCCCTTTTCTGGAAATTGAAAGTCAAGACTCAACATCTTCATTTGCCTTCCATAACATCTACATGTAGCAATGGGTGTACAGTAACTTCCGATCTTCAGAGTTTCCACATCCTTCAGAGTTTCTATAGTGAGTCACTCTGACATGAGCTCTTCTACATACCTTCTCTCAATATAAAGACTTTTGATTATAACAGACATCAAGTATCTTCACTTATACCTAGATACCTGCTTTCTTGATTGGTTTTGATTGTCAAATTGAGAAAACATAAGACTCACCTGTGAAGAGAGATCTTCAATTGAAGAATTTTGTCTGTGAGACTGAGTTGTGGCCATGTCTGGGAGGGATGGACTATTTGTATTGGTTGATACAGAAGGACAAAGCCCATTGTGCATAGTAAAATCACTAGGTTGAAGGGTCTGGGGTATACTAAAAGCTAGTCAATATGAACTGATAAGCTGGTGAGTGAGTTAGAGAGCAAGCTACATTCCACTCTGGTCTCTGCTTCCTGCCCTGACTTCCATCAGTGGTAGATAGTGACCTGCAACTCTAAGTTGAAAGTAACCTTTCCAACTTCCCTCCCCTAAGTTGTTTTGGTCATGGTATTTATTGCATCAGCATAAATACAACTAGAACACTTCTTATGCCAACTTCATCTTTGAAGTAGTTTTAATAAGTGTTAAAGACGGTCTTGGGGCCTGCATCAGAGCCCCAAGAAGAGCAGTGATGACCCTTTGTCTGAGCACACTTTCCATGGTACTAAGGTTGACAACTTTTTGTGTTTTCCAGTTTCTGTACTCTGTGGTCACTATGAAGATGGAGCCCCACTGAATTGTACTTGATAGATGTATTTACTCTTTCTCTTGGATGCAGTATGTAGTGTCAGACTGTTCTTCCTGTTTGGGTTTAGAGTGGAAACTTGTGGCTTCCTAAGATGGATAAACAGATTTGTGTGGATTTGTTGAAAGATCACTTTCTTGCTTCTTTTAGGGTGTAGTTTTGCTCCTTATGTTGATGTTTTCCATCTATTATTCTTTGTAGGGCTGGATTTGTAGAAAGATAATTGTGTAAATGTTGTTTTGTCATGGAATCTTGTTTTCTCCATCTAAGGTAATTGAAAGTTTTGCTGGGTATAGTAGCCTGGGCTGGCATTTGTGTACTTGTAGGGTCTGTATGACATCTGCCCAGGATCTTCTAGCTTTCATAGTCTTTGATAAGAAGTCTGGTGTAGCTCTGATAGGCCTTGCGTTTATATGTTACTTGACCTTTTTCCCTTACTGCTTTTAAAATTCTTTCTTTGTTTAATGTATTTGGTGTTTTGACCATTATGTGACAGGAGGAATTTCTTTTCTGATCCTTTGTATTTGGAGTTCTGTAGGCTTCTTGTATGTTCATGGGCATCTCTTTCTTTAGGTTAGGGAAGTTTTCTTCTATAATTTTGTTCAAGATACTTATTGGCCCATTACCTTGGGAGTCTTCACTCTCTTCTATACCTATAATCCTTAGGTTTGGTCTTCTCATTGTGTCATGGATTTCCTGGATCTTTTGGGTTAGGAGCTTTTTGCTTTTTGCATTTTCTTTGACTGTTGTGTCAATGTTTTCTATGGTGTCTTCTACCCCTGACATACCCTGAACTAGGAATAATAAGCACTTGAGGGGCCACTGTGAAGTGTTGTTGAACTGAACCCAGGTCTTCTGGAAGAGCCTTCAGAGCTTCTAACCTCTGAGAAATCCCTGCATCTTGCAAGGTCAGTATTTTAATGTCTTGATATCAGTTGTCAGACTGGGGAGAGTTGGAAACTTTTAAGGTGTGGATTGGTGGAAGTATTTAATTGAGTGAAGGACCTTGCTCAAAGGAAATTGTGAGATGCTGGTCTTTTTCTCTTTGTCTGTACCTAGTGTCTTCTTCAACTGTCTGCCCTGCCTCACCACGGGGCAAAATAACAGGCAAATCAGTCACAGACTGGAGCTTCCAACATTGTGACCTAAGATTAACTGTTCCTTTTGGTAGCCTTATTACCACAGGTGAGGTGTGACTTGCAGTTGCAGAGCTGGCTGCCATCTCATTCAAAATAAAGCAGCTCAGAAAAACTATCATCTCAGAGGTCACTGTCATAGGCCTTTTGTTAGATTTATTGTTGTTTTGTAGGCATGTCTCATTCTGTACTCCATGCTAGTCTTGAGCACTTAGTGATTGATGCTCCTGGGTTGCTTGGAATGTTTTTAAAAG
>NW_022196904.1:43737689-43756998 GCF_008632895.1 Mastomys coucha | reverse complement strand
ACACATACTGTTTGTATCCACAGAAGTCCAATAAACTTTCAATGCAATTAATATATATTTTATTTTAAAAAACAATATATTTTTTTGATTTTTCAAGACAGGGTTTCTCTGTATAGCCCTGGCTATCCTGGAACTTACTCTGTAGACCAGGCTGGCCTCGAACTCAGAAATCTGCCTGCCTCTGCCTCCCAAGTGCTGGGATTATAGGCATGTGCCACCACTGCCCGGATGAAAAACAAATATTAGTGTATCACATCGCATAGATGGTTCAATCAGTGAAGTTGTTGCTCTATAGGATGAGAACCTATATTTGGATCCTGTACTCACATGTAAAAAGTTGAATGTGATGGTAGCGATCTTTCAACCCTAGTGCTGTGTGGAACAGATTCATCACTGGAGCTCATTGGCCAGGTAGCCTCACCTAAGTGTGTAGTTCAGACATTGGTAGGAGACCCTGTCTGAGGAAATACAATGGGGGAGGGGCCAAGGAAGACACATTGCATATACACTTATATGTATATATATATATACATATATATATATATATATATGTGCCACCTCTGCCCGGCCAGAATTCACTCTTGAAACTTCTGATCAATGACTTTAAAATACACTCAAGTACCCCTTAAAAGTCTACTCAACTGTGGCAGCACAGTGGCTTTCCATTTTCTTTCTCTAAAGCTGCACAAAACACACAAAGACCTAATGTGAGTTTTGGGGTTTTTGGTTTTTTTTTTTTTTTTTTGCTCTTTGTAAAGATTCCATAGGTGTGTTCTTCTCCAGAGTGTTCCTCATGTCTCTGCCCTCCAAGACCTTGGAGAGAAAACAGTAGCATCTTTAAAAATGTCCCAGAAATCTAAAACTACTTTCACATTCTCTTGATCCCAGAGAGTTGTCTTACACATAATCCTGTTTTTAAATTTATTTTTAACTTTCTTTTTATCTTCTTATCTACTATCCCTTTCCAGAAAGAACAGAGGTATCTGTCCTGCCTGCTGGAGCTGCTACTACCTGAATGTTCAAACTAGAACCCTTTGGAGAAGAGTCTGTGAACTCTGTTTATAATCTTGCAAGGACTCATTACTCTTTACAAAGATACTCTTCCTTTCAACTGAGCCACAAACTCTTCCACCTACAATTTGTCCTACCTGTAATATGTGCTCTAGTAAAGTTGCATAAGACATGTAGAACTGGCCAACCAGTGACTGGCCTAATTTGAGACCCATGCCATAAGTAGAAGCCCATGCCTGACACCACCTTGAAGGCAAAGAACCAGAGGCTAGATAACCTAAACACCTAGGATAAAACCAAACAGGATCAGAAAGAAAAAAAAAAAAGAAGTCAATGAAATGATTCCTAAGGATACTTTGCTATATTCATAGACAGGAGGCTTGCATAATTATCATAAAAACCTATTTTAATAAATATTTCATGGTTGAACAATTCATCTTAAATGCTTGTTATAGCTTTGGAGACTATATTGCACAAGGAAGGGACTATTCTGTACATAAAGCATCATTATTCTTTCTTTTCATTGAGATAGACAATTTAGAAAATGAGCTTAGAAAATCTCTCAAGGCATCTATTGGTATTATCCTATCCAGTAAATAATGAATGAGAAAAATGTAAACCATGTAATTTCCTCAAAGTCACTACTCAGTTTCTGTTTTGATAACCTTGTTCATTTATGTTTTAAGATGTATTATTATAAATCTTCTCAGGATGTAAGTTGCATATAAATTATAAATTAGGGCACTAGTGCTGCTGGGCCAGAGAGTTTCCGTGCATCAGTTTTGCTGTTTGTTATTAAGTTACAGGCCATATAGGCTTAAATTTTAGTAAACTCTATTGTTCAGGCCACTAATATGAACTGACTAGATCCCAGAACTGCTGTGCCTTGAATGAGCTACACATGTGTTTTCCCATAAAATATGAACGGTTATTAAAACAAAAATAATAACCTTTTGATATTCTGTTAGCATCCTTCCCTCTCTTCCTAACAAAATTACTGTTGACTGCATCTACAAAAGTAACTAGACAAAAAAGGAATGGAATTGTCTGAAATATTTTTACAATCTAACTAAGGTTATGCACAACCATCTTTTTATTCTAAAGCCATTGGTTCAGACACCTCCACTTTGTTGATTTGAGGGGCATTGCAGACAGATGTCATACTTGCAGTACACGAATGCACAGAATTATGATATTGGAGAATAGCCTGTATTTGGGACATGCCACAGGGTTCAAAGGCCACACGTAGCAGGGATATGAAGATATAAACATGGAGTAATGAATGGTAAGAAATGTGAGGATCTGATGAGGTCCTCACAAGGGACACTAGGGAAAAGTGACATCTACTCACAGAAAATCAGAGAGTGAGGATAAAGGCAAGAACTGAGTAGAAACGTAGGTAGAGTGTGAGGACACAGAGCATGGGATGGATCTGGAAGCCCAGTGTGGCTCCCAGGTGTGCAACCTAAGCAGCCAGACAGTGTTAGTACCACAGGCAGATCGTATGAAAACAGTGGCTTTCCAGCCTGTATGTACACAACTCTGAGGGTTTTAGAATCATGCTTTACCCACAGCTAATGGATCAGAAATGATTTTACTCTCATAAACGTCTGTGACAGAAGTGTGCAGATTTGTGGAACTACGAGCAATTCGGATCCATTTTCTAGGTAAGATCAAACACTAAATGGTGTCTTGTCAGTGCATAAAGGAATGATCACATTCACTGATGTGTTATACAATGGGAGGTATTCATAGCCTTAAGTTCTGGCAAACAATAAGCTAAGAGGGGAAACAGAGAATTGAGGGGGAAAGCAAATTGAACATTTTGTTTTTGTAAGGAGCTCTCTGGTTCATGATTCTCTATCAACATGAACCTCAGTGTTATATTCTCCATCAAAGACACACTATAGTCAGAGTCTCTGCTGTACAAATGTGTGTTTATGCTTCATGTTAGCCAATACTTTACTCGGTTCCAAATAATGCTGCATAATGTTAAGCTGTGTGTCTCACTTACCTAGCTAATAAACATGTGTTTCCTCCCAGTTCCCTTCCCAGTCTTTCATACTGATTTCTGCAACTGATTATGGAATTCTCAGACAGCTAGTAGGTTTCTCAAAATTAAACACTGGGTGACTGGTGTCACTTACATTCTTTTCCTCCCATGATTCCTCAGTTATTGCTGAAGCTCTGTTGCTCATTGCTCAGGTTACTTTGGATCATTCTTCTGCCTCTCCTTTACTCAGAGATAAACTGCTTCTAAAGGAATTCCACCACCTGTCCTTAAATCTGTTTGTATTGCAACTACCTTTGTCATGTCTACTGGTTTTCTGTTTAATACTTCTTAATAAAATGGTCATTTTATCTCACCTGAATGTATATCCACATTGTTTTTCACATAGTTACAGAGTAATTTGCCTCAAATGTGACAGCAGATTGCTCCTTGAAAGAAACACTCCAGTGTCTTTCTTTTCCTTCCTTTCTCACAGATGTCAGTATCACTATTAAAATGTCCAAGCTGCTGTGGTTCCTATGCCTACTAAAATTTAGTTTATGATCCTCAAGGCAGTCATGTCTCTCTGTCTGGTTGACTTTGTCATATAGAACTGGGATTCCTGCTCCAGGGCTTTTCATTGAGCGTTTAATCTGTCCAGGGAATATTTCACAGCTACTTAGTTGACTGTTTGCTCATATTCAGTGGGTTCTCCAGATCCTTACTTGAGACGTTTCAAATATCTGCTTCAAGATTAAACCCTTTGTTTTCATTTTCTGCTTTGTTTGCTTCCTTAGCTTCTACTGCTGTTTGATATGGTAACAGCTATGGAATATTTAATGATGGGGACATCCTTAGAAATCTGTATTACAAGCAATTTCATCTTTGTGAGGACATCATAGAGTATTGTGTTTAATCCAAGGTGGCTGTAGTGCCACTGGGCTATGATACCAGAACCATACGCATGATTGGCCATTAAGGTTAGTGGCATTGTGAAGCCTACTACTGCTCCATTTTATTTGTTTTTATTATTTAGTATATGGCATAGCTGATTATTATCAGTACAAGAGCAGAATTATAGTCTGTTTGATAAGAAATAGAGATAGATACAGGAATTACTTTAAAACATTTTGTACAAATGTAAGGGTATCAATTTTATACAAAAACAAAAACAAAAAACTAAAGTCTAACTCTATAAAACATATGAATCTGATTTTAAGAAACTTTGTCATTGAGTCATTTTTGTCATAATATTAAATTCACAGAAAAATCTAATATGTCGTGTATGTAAGGTCAAAATATGAAATAGCTAATATTGGCTTTCAAAGCATTTTAAATAATGCACATGATATTTTCTCTCATTGCTAACTGATTTTCCTTTTTAGATTCATGATAGTTTACAAATATAACACATCAAATATCTTTAAATCTAAAGATAAATGATGAACAGCTTTAAAATAAGATCCTCCAACAGCCACACACATTTCTGATGTGCTGTGTGTCTATGAGTATGAGCATGTTTAATACTGAGCATGGCTTAGTGGGTAAACCTCTTGGCTGTGGTCCACCATTGAAGCTTCATGAGAAGTGAGTCCTGGAAGAACCTTCCGTGAAACATTCTATAGATTCCAAAAGGAAAACTTTCTCATCGACTGACAATTTAAAAGTTTCAGGTCAAGCTATCTTTTTGCCATTAATCATTGAAATCTTTTTAAAATCGATTTTTTTCTGAACAAAGAAAACTATCTGTAGAACAAAACTCACCAATTTTTTGCTTCTTGTAAAATTTTAAACAACAGAAAAAGAAGTGAGAAGAAAATGTTACACTAACACCACATTCTTATACAAATAATAACTGACACTTAAACATGTATATGTGTTTGTGCACATGGTTTTTGACCATGAAGGGTAGAAGAGACATCAGTTTTCCCTTGAGCTAGAGTTATCTGACTGGGTACTGGGATGTGAATTCAGGTCTATTGCAAAATCTATAAGCCGTCTTCCTGTCGCCGTTACATATACAAGCACACTGCACTGTATTTTATCCTAAAGATGTCCTGTTTTTATGCTATGTGCCACTGTAGGTAAGGTCCTCTTATGACATTTACATTCCCTTTCCTGAGAACTTCATTATCTCCCTATCCATGACTCCCACAGAAGGCTTTCTCTACCTGACTTAGAAAATACAGCCACTCAGAATTAATATCCTTAAAGTTCAAAGTTCAACAGAAGCCAACACACAGACACTTGAGGTCCCTCACAACCTGTGAGGTGCGCATCCCTAACTTCTCAAGAGCCCACAGGGAAACACCCTCCTGTCACTCACAGTAGTAAGTGGCCTGAAAACATGATCTTTTCTCCCAGTGGCATCCTTTCCTAAAGGAGCTGCTTGCTTTGCTTTTGAATCCTTGCCTTGGGCATAGCCACAGGGAACATAAGCTCAGACAACTACTGTGGAAACTTCTGTGGGTCCTGCTCTGCTTCTCAATGACCCAGATATCTCTCAGCTTAGTTACTCGTGACAGCTCCAGTTTCCTCCACCCTAAGCTGTTTCCACTGTGCTTCTGTCCCCTTCATATGCGTTAACATAATCAAGATTGATGATTCTTCCTAGGTTTGCAATCCTGGGTCCTGTACATTCTGTAAAAGTAAAAATTGCATTGGCTGAAGTTAAACAGAAATGGACCCATTTATTTTGGCCAGTAGCAATAGGAAGAAATTTGAGATAATCTCTGGGAAGTGTAGGGCAAGCTTTGAGAAAGCACTGGGAGGCAGTGGGACCCTAAGAAGCACATCCCACCACTCCTGAATGAAGAATTGTTTGTATTTATTAGTGTTTCTTTATGTTATAATATAGTCATGTTAACTTGCTTATTGTTGTCCATTAATTTAGGCTATTCCTCTACCCAAAAAATAGACAAATAGTTGTTTACATTTTAAGGATATACTGCACAGTAATGTGCACGACTTAAAATTAACACAGTGGAAGTGGTGGATGCCTTTAACTCCAACAACTGGGAGGCAGAGTCAGGAAGGTCATTGTGAGTTCCAAGCCAGCTTGGTCTGTAGAGTGTGTTCCAGGATAGCCAAGGCTATGGATAGAAACTTTGTTTCAAAAAATAAATAAAATAAAATAAATAAACTTTTAAGAAAGTATTCCTCATTTTTTATTGTGTTGTAGTAGAAAATAGTGTCAGAATTGGAATAATTGTCTTCTGCTCTTTTGATTATTTGTCCTGTGACATCTATCAGCCAGATTGTTCATCATAGATGGTTACTGAAACACTCTCTTCCTGACTTCCAAATACTCTTGATATCTCCTACTTACACCAAGGAAAAATACATTTCTAATGCATTATAAAACCATTATTCAACAATATGTATTTGTAAGTTCTTTCTTAGAGACCTGTCTACAAATAGAGTAATATGTACTGTTTGGAAATGAACCATTGAGTTTGGGGGAAAGATAATTCTGTCTATAGCATGTATTTCTGATCCTAATGGGAACGTAACAATGTAAGTGTTACTAACAACTGTACTAAAGTTGAAATTTTTAGTAAAAATGAGTAAAAACATGTAATATGTAGCCTTTGTGGGCAGACAGTGTTACTCCTAAGGTAGAGATACAACTCACTCACATGTCATTTACAAATCACAGTTAGAAAATATGTCTGTCCAATGACTTTGCTGGCATCTGCTTTTATGATGTAAATGTCTATAGAGAAATAATTCTATTAAATATAATTGTAGCAAATAATAAAGTAATTGTACAACAAAAATAATTAGAGCAAAGTATTTAAGCATATGACCAAACAAAATAAAAACCAATCAGCTGAAAAATATTAGAATCTAGTCTGAAAATGCAATGTAGGAAGATCTATGCAGCCTGATATGAGAATAAATGAACCTAGAATGAGTAATTGAGTTTAAGAGAACAGTTGAAAATAAGACTATAATCATAGAGTAAATTCATCTAAAAATGCTACTGGTAATTTACATATATAGGACTGGCTGGAAGAAGAAACAAAATTTGAAAATGTGACTTTTCTGGTAGAAAAATTATACATACACACACACACAAATACACATACAAACACACACATATATGTATATATATACACATATATGTATATATGTGTTTTATATATATTATGTTTATATATAAACATGTATGTTTATATACACACACACATATATATATATATATATATATATATAATTTTGAAACAGGCAATGTTTAAGTAATTTACAAAACCCTTTAAATTAAATGTGTGCCACACTTTCCATCATGCTGTGTAGCTCCACATCAGGACAAAATATTCAGAGATCTCTGAGGACAGAATGAGAAGAAACTCCACACTAGCCATTACGGAGCATCTGATGAGTTTAACGGAAGCAGAAGCTGGTCATGCCCACTCTTTCAGCTTGCAAATATTGCTGATCCAGTGTATTCAGCAACCAAAGCTGGACCTGTCCTAACAGGAGGCTCTCAGGCTTTCTCCTTACTTGACAATCTCAGAAGTGCAATCAGCAGGGCATCTCTGTCAAGATGATGGTTCAAGATCAAGGCAGAAGTGAGGACCATGGTAGATGGCCAGGGAAACTTGTCTGGGAGTATCATTTATCAGCATCCAAAACAATATCAAGGACCACAACACAAACAAACAAAAAAAACAAAATACAGAGAAGCAAACAGCTTGTGGGTGTGTGTGCTCCTGAACCAAAAATCAGGAAGCCACCTGGCTTCTTTATGTCTTCCACACTGGTTATCACACTAGCTAAATTTTATGAAACATGTCCATTGAAGTCGTCTCTATTGCTGTTCAGTCAACAAGCTTTTCAGAGTGCCCATTTTCATCTACAGGGAGGCTTCAAACTTGATTATCTTCTGTTCTTACATGAGCACAGCTACTAATTGTTACAAAATCTGTCCTCCAGCTGGTATTTACATATGAATCCTAACTCTCAGATATGATGTTCAGCCTTTTATGATGATTTATTTATGAGTCTCATGTTCATGACATATTTGTTATTAATGGAATTCAATTTTATGGATGAGAGATTAGGCAATGTGCTTGTTACCTGTCCATAGTCCTCAAATAAAATAAGAGGATCGACTATATTAATGTCCATCTGATTTTGTGATCATTGCAGACAGGCAATGGAGATGAATTACTAAATCTCTGTCAAGTGGATTTGTCCTGGATTTTGAGCAAACTCAATGCTATCTATGTAAGCATTTACATGTGAGTTCCCAGTTTCTATGCAAAAATATAAAAATAAAAACGTATCTCATAAAAACACTGTGACAAGTGCGTTGATATACCTGGTGTTCTCCAACTGTTCTGAGATATGGCCCATGAACAGTGTCAGCATAAGATACAGTGAAGACAGTGGGTGGTGCTGAAGCTGAAGAATTACTATTTATTATATATACTATTTCTAGAAATGGAACAGCTTTCTTTCTGTAAATATTGTATCTATCCTTTGCTGAAAATATTTGACTCAAAGACTATACAAATTCATACTGGGAAGTTGCCTTAGCCCAAAGGGACATGTCCCTTCTTTCTGTTCTGTCTGCCTACTGTCTGTTTTGAACACTCCAAATGTATCCACTTGTCCTATACTAAAGACAGATTTAAATATTGTTATTTTACTTTTTTGATGGTTGTTCTGTCTGTGTTTTGCCATTCTCACTGGTTTTCTAGAAAACTCCTTGGTTTTCTGTCTTCTTTTAAGATTTTGGAAGATTCTAAGGATGCATTTGGACTCCCCTCGCTCTTAAGAGTGGCTTTAAAACAGTCTGAATTCTTTCTACTGGAAGCCTCCGTGTTGCCTCCATATACTTTCTGTCCCTATTGTTGAACTCAGTACTAGTGGAACTTTGAGGTATCTCTGGGTTGTGAGAGTGCTCTCAAACTTCCAAAACAAACCATTTTTAAAGATGTTTTGGAAGCATTTTTATGTTCCTATTGTGGGCAGTCCCAAGAATAGGGTTCTTTACTTTTGTTACTTTATTATTTTAGCATAGTCTCTTCTTTATTGAAAATTGATTCTTCTCTCATATAATACATCTAGATTACAGTTTCTCCTCCTTCAACCTCTCTGAGCTACCATCTCTCTCTCTCTCTCACAGACATAATCCATTGTCCATTTCCTGTTTATAAGAAAAATAGGCCTTCAAATGTATACAGTTAAGCAATACAAACCAAGACAAAATTAAGGCAAGATGAAAGCCCTCACACTGAAGCTTCAAAAGAAAATCCAATTGGAGGAAGAGAGTCCTCAAAGCAGACAAAGGAATCAGAAATACACTGGCTCCTACTGTTAGGAGTTCCATAAAACCACCAACCTGACAGATATAACATATATACAGAAGATTTGGTGCAGACCCATGCAGGTCAGAGCTTGCAATCTCTGTGAGCCCATGTGAGCCCTGCTCAGTTGATTCAGCGGGCTATGCTGTCCTCTATCCTCCATCCCCTCTGACACCTACAGTCTTTTCTCCACCCATTTCAGCAGGGGGAACATCAGGCTCCCAGATCTCCTAGGGAGACCCAAATGGAAACCCCCAATTGGGACTCTCTGTTTTTTTTTTTTTTTTTTTTTTGTCTGGCTGTGGTCCTCTGTACTTGCTTCCATCATATTTCTAATTGATTGATTTCAGCCCTGATTTTGATTATTTTCTGTCTTTTTCTCCTCTTGGGTCTGATTGTTCCTTTCTTCCCTAGGGATTTTAGATGGGCATGAGCCATAGAGCATGGAGAAGCTGGACCTAGACCCCCTATACATCTATAGCAAATGTGCATTTTGTTATTTCTATAGTTCTCCCTAACAAATGGAATGGTGCCTGTCTCCATCTCTGTTCTCTCCCATTGGATCCCCTTCCACCCTGCATGGACTGCCTGGTTGGGCCTCAGTGAGACAGGATGTCTCTAGACCTTCTAGGATTAGATACTACTGGATGTGGAGTTACACAAGAAGAGCACCCCTTCTCTGAGAGGCAGAGGTGAGAACAATGAGGGAGGAATTCTTAAGGAATTTGTCTGGGAAGAGAGGGGGAAGGGGTCTGTGATTGAGATGTAAAGTGACTAAAAATAAAAAAAAAAAAAAATGTGTCATAGAAGATGCCAGTCTTAAGCACCTTGTTTTAAACAATAGGTACAAGCTAGAGGTTAATAAAATTGATGTGCACTGTATGACTAGATTACTCATACATTCATTGACATCAATGTATTTCACAATATTTCAGAGTTTAAATTGTAATTGGCTGTTAAATTCCTTGGAGATGGAATGACATGAGATTATAAATTATCCTTTGAGTGCTGGGAACCAAGCTCTAGAGCTCTACTAGAGCAGTAATTGGTTTTAAGGGAAAAACAAAACAAAAAAACTGTCTCCTCAGCCCTCTATCTCCAATCTTCTTCTTTTTATTTTTTTGCTTGTTTGTTTTTTTGTTTTTTGTTTTCTATCTTCAGAGAGGAAACTTTTACCATTATTTCCTTTTATGTAGGCTTTATATTCCTTCTGTTTCTACATTCACTCTTTTTATTAGATATTTTTGTTATTTACATTTCAAATTTTGTCCCTATCCCTCATTTCCCCTCTGAAACCCCCTATCCAATCCCTTCTCCCCCTGCTCACTAACCCACCCACTCCTGCTTCCCTGTCCTGGCATTCACCTACACTGGGGCATCGAGCCTTCATAAGGCCTAGAGCCACTCCTCTCATTGATGTCCCACAAGGCCATCCTCTGCTACATATGCAGCTGAAGCCTTGAGTCCTTTCATGTGTATTCTTTGGTGGATGGTTTAGTCCCTGGGAACTCTGGGAGCACTGGTCGGTTTATATTGTTGTTCCTCCTATGGGGCTCCAAACCCCTTCAGCTTCTTAAGTCCTTTCTCTAGCTCCTCCATTGGGGAACCTGTGCTCAGTCCAATGGATGACTGTGAGTATCCACTTCTGTATTTTTCAGGCAAGGGAAGAGCTTCTGAGGAGACAGCTATATCAGGCTCTTGTTAGCAAGCACTTGTTGGCATCCACAATTATGTCTGGGTTTGGTAACTGTACATGGGATGGATCCCCAAGTGGGATAGTCAATGGATGACCATTCCTTCAGTTTCTCATACAAATTTGGCTCTGTATCTCATCACATGGGTATCTTGGTCCCCCTTCTAAGAAAAACCAAAGTATCCACACTGTGGAGTTCTTTCTTCTTGAGCTTCATGTGGTCTATGAATTGTATCTTGGGTATTCCAAATTTCTGGGCCAATATCCACTTATCAGTGAGTACATACCATGTGTGTTCTTTTGTGATTGGGTTACCTCACTCAGTATGATATTTTCTAGTTCCATCAATTTGTGTGAGAACTTTATGAATTCATCATTTTTAATAGCTGGGTATTACTCCATTCTGTAAATGCACCACATTTCCTGTATCCATTCTTCTTTGGAAGGACATCTGGGTTCTTTCCAGCTCCTGGCTATTATAAATAAGGCTGCTATAAACATAGTGAAGCATGATTCCTTATTACATGTTGGACATCTTCTGGGTTTATGCCCAGTAGTATAGCTGGGTCCTCCTGTAGTACTATGTACAGTTATATGAGGAACAGTCAAACATTTCCAGAGTGGTAGTAACAGCTTGCAATTACAGCAGCAATGGAGGGGTGTTCCTCTTTCTTCACATCTCCACTAGCATCTATTGTCACCTGAGAATTTAATCTTAGTCATTCTGACTGGTGTGAGGTAGAACCTCAAGGTTGTTTTGATTTGCATTTCCCTGATGATTAAGGATATTGAACATTTCTTTAAGTGTTTCTCAGCCATTCGGTATTCCTCAGTTGAGAATTCTTTGTTTAGCTGTGTACCTATTTTTAAAAAGGGTTATTTGGTTCTGTGGATTCTAACTTCTTAAGTTCTTTGTATATATTGGATATTAGCCATTTATCAGATATAGAATTGGTAAAGATCTTTTCTCAATCTGTTGGTTGCCATTTTGTCCTAAAGACAGTGTCCTTTGACTTACAGAAGCTTTGCAATTTTATAAAGTCTGATTTGTCAGTTCTTGATTTTAGATCGATCATAATTGGTGTTCTGTTCAGGAACTTTTCCCCTGTGCCCATGTGCTGTAGGTTCTTCCCCCAAAAGAAGTTGCTTCTTTTTGTTCTAGAACTTTCAGATGTGCTGTCAAATTGCTGGTGTGTGCTCTCTACATTTTCTTTTTGTAGGCACTGAGACCTATGAGTTTTCTGCTTAACACTACTTTCATTGTATCCCCTAAGTTTGGGTATGGTGTGGCTTCATTTTCATTAAACTCTAAAACGTCTTTAATTTCTTTCTTTATTTCTTCCTTGACCACGTTATCATTGAGGAGAGTATTGTTCAGCTTCCACATGTATGTGGGTTTTCTATTGTTTATGTTCTTATTGAGGACCAGCCTTAGTCTGTGGTGATCTGATAGGATGCGAGGAATTATTTCAATCTTCTTGTATCTGTTGAGGCCTGTTTTGTGACCAATTATATAGTCAAATTTGGAAAAAGTACCATGAGATGCTGAGAATAAGGTATTGTTAGACTCGAAAGCACCATGGCCAGAGTTCAGCCCACAATCAATGAGAGACGGAGATTGATTCAAATTGCAAGAGGTTTAATGATCCAACGCACGTTGGGGTCCCCTGCTCGGGTAGCAAGGAAGACCTCGACTGACAATAGTTTGCAATTTTTATACATACAAAAAGCAGTAGTACATGATGAGGAAACAGAATGAAATCAAGGTGAGTAAGGGTCACACTCAGGACTGTGGGTTTTCCCAGCACATCAGTGGGGAGATGGGCAGTTGTTTTTTCCAGTACAACCTGAGGGGAGAGTGAGGGGTGAACCTTTGTGGGTTTTCCCGGTATTAGTAGGAGGAACCTCCTGTCTTAAAAGAGGAACTTTCTCATGCCCTTCCCTCACGCCCGTTTTCAATGTCTCAACCTTGTGGTTGGAACATGTTCTCAATAATAATTTTCCACTTAGCTAAGCTGTTACTGGAAGGGACCCTTTTCTTATCTTATTTTCTTATTTATCTATGTCTTATCTTTATACTTACATCTAAGTTCTATCTTGTCTCTACTACTATTATTACTACCTATATTGAAGTATATATGTCCTATGTACTTATACATCATCGTCTTATGCTTATGCTATGTCTAATATCTTACTTCTATATTTCCTCCTCGTTCTGTCTGTATTTAAGGTCTTATCTAAACTCTATTGTCTTTTGCCTTCTTAGCACTCCTATACTAATATCTTACGTTAATATCATCTCTATCTTGTACATCTATTTTTCTTATTCTTTCTTATCACTTGCTTAGGCATCTAAGGCTATGTTATTATTATTAGCTATACTTATTTATCTACTGGATTCCTCTTTCATCTCACAGTATATTCTTTTGTTTTAGAATAAAATGTTCTATAGGTATCTATTAAATCCATTGGGTTCACTGTGTCTCTGTTGATTTTCTGTTTCCATGCTCTGTCCATTTATGAGAGTGGGGTGTTGAAGTCTCCCACTATTATCATGTGAGGGGCAATGTATGCTTTGAGCTTTAGAAAGGTTTCTTTTATGAATGTGGGTGCCCTTGCATTTGGAGCATAGATGTTCAGAATTGAGAGTTCATCTTGGTAGATCTTACTTTGATGAGTATGAGTATCCTTATCTTTTTTGATAACTTTAGTTTGAAAGTCAATTTTATTCAATATTAGAATGACTAATCCAGCATATTTCTTGGAACCATTTGCTTTGAAAATTGTCTTCCAGCCTTTTATTCTAAGGTGGTGTCTGTCTTTGTCACTGAGGTGGGTTTCCTGTATGCAACAAAACGTTGGATCCTGTTTACATATCCAGTCTGTTACTCTATGTCTTTTTATTGGGGGAATTTGAGTCCATTGATATTAAGGAAAAGGAATTGTTGCTTCCTGTTATTTTGTTGTTGTTGTTAAAGGTGGAGTTTTGTTTATATGGCTATCTTCTTTTTGCTTTGTTAAAAGAAGATTATTTTCTTGCTATTTATAGGGAGTAGTTTCCCTCATTAGATTGGAGTTTTCCATTTATTATCTTTTGAAGGGCTGAATTTGTGGAAATATATTGTGTAGATATGTTTTTGTCATAGAATGCCTTTGTATCTCCATCTATCCTTATTGAGAGTTTTGGAGGGTATGGTAGCCTGGTCTGGAATTTGTGTTCTCTTAGTGTCTGTATGACATCTGCCCAGTATTTCCTGGCTTTCATAGTCTCTGGTGAGAAATATGGTGTAATTCTGAAAGGTCTGCTTTCATATGTTACTTAACCTTTATCCCTTATTTCTTTTAATATTCATTCTTTTGTGTATTTGGTGTTTTTATTATTATGTGACAGGAGGAATTTCTTTTCTGGTCCAGTCTATTTGGAGTTCTGTAGTCTTCTTGCATGTTCATGGGCATCTCTTTCTTTAGGTTGGGGAAGTTTTCTTCTATAATTTTGTTGAAGATATTTACTGGCCCATTACATTGGGAGTCTTCACTCTCTTCTATACCTATTATCCTTAGGTTTGGCCTTCTCATTGTGTCCTGAATTTCCTGAATCTTTTGGGTTAGGAACTTTTTGCATTTTGCATTTTCTTTGAATGTTGTTTCAATGTTTTCTATTGTATCTTCTGACCCTGAGATTCTCTCTTCTATCTCTTGTATTCTGTTGGTGATGCTCGCATCACCTCCTGACCTCTTTCCTAGGTTTTCTATCTCCAGAATTGTCTCCCTTTCTGAGTTCTTTATTGTTTCTACTTCCTTTTTTAGATCTTGGGTGGTTTTGTACAAATCCTTCACCCGTTTTGTTGTTGTATTTTCCTGTAATTTTTTAAAGGGTTTTTTGTGTTTCCCCTTTTAGGTCTTCTACTCATTTGCCTGCACTCTCCTGTATTTCTTTAAGGAGTTATTTTTATCTTTATAAAGTCCTCTATCATCATCATGAGATGTGATTTTAAATTCAAATCTTGCTTTTATGGTATGTTGGGGTATCCAGGAGTTGTTGTGGGAGAACTGGGTTCTGATGATACCATGTTTCTGTTGGTAAGGGTCTTGCACTTGTCTTTCACCATCTGGTTATCTCTGGTGTTAGTTGGTCTTACTGTCTCTGGCTTGAACTTGTCCCTCTTGTGGACCTGTAAGCCTGTGTTAGCACCCCTGGGACAGGAGCTCTCCCCTGACAGGACCCTTATGCATAGGGCTGCTGTACAGTCCCAAGTCCTGGGGGCAGATGGAGGCAGAAATGACACTGCCCCCACTGCTCTACCACTTCTGTGGCCTGTGAGGTCCTGGCTGGTCCCACTTTAGCCAGTCCCTGGAGAGGTAATGGTGATCTCACCTCTGAGTCCGGGAGTCAGAGCACTCCCTGGAGATGAGCTCTCCTCTGGTGGGACTGGTGCACGGAGAGCTAAGGGACAGCCCCAGCTTCTGGGTGCAGATGGAGGCAGAAAGAACCTTATCTCTCTCTCCAATCTTTAATTTGTTTGCTTGCTTGTTTGTTTTAGGTTCTATAATTTCCTCAATTATTTGAATTTTGCTTTTTATTTTTCTACTTCTGTCTATACAGGAAAATATTTTGAATGATCAGTAAAATGCTGTTCACTTTTATAGCTAAAGGTTCCAATATTTTCAACACCAGCAGCATAAATTAGTAGTCCTGTGAAGTACAACAACTACAACAATAAGCTTAAAGTGCACATCTTAAATAGCTATAATAAAATTTTCTATGTCTATTGTCTTTACAACTCTATGATGTAGAACATGGAAAGTCTATAATTTTACAGATCTCACTGATGATTGCAGATAGAAACCATGTGGAAGTTCCCATCTGAGTACTAGCTGCCACTCTTTCACCCTGCTGACATTCTCACATACCCTCTCCTTGAAAGCTCTGGGATGAGTTCCATATTTAAATTAAGTTAGTTAAAACACATAGGAGTTAAGAATACTAAAAGATATTGCAATTATTTAACCATTGTTTCTACTTCAAGTGATTCCAATATTAGAGACCATACACTTAATACACTACTAATCCTGAAGGGTATGATTTGTTGGACATCTCTGACACAGTGGCTATAACCTTTTCTATTATCTGCAAATAGGTAATGACCCAGATTCCAATTATGCTAACCTGATGGGCACCTGGAGACACATCTCTTCCAGGAGCTCTGGCCTTGTCTTCAGACACTAAAACAGATATTCTGTCGCTTCTCTAATGTGCCCTTACATTGCCACTTGAATATAAGTTTTAAGTTTTGAAAAAGACAAAATTTATTGTGTTCAGTCTAGCAAAGAAAGTGATGAACAAGAAGAACTAAGTGGAATGTTGATGGGGATTTCAATGAGTCTGTAGATTGCTTCCAGCAAGATGCCCATTTTTACTGTATTAATCCTGCCAATCCACAAGCATGGGAGATCTTTCCATCTTCTGAGGTCTTCAGAGACTTGCAGTTCTTTTGGTACCTATCTGTTTACTCAATACCCATTGAAATTCCAACTCAATTCTTTATAGAGTTAAAAAGAGTAATTTTCAAATTCATTTGGTATAACAAAAAACCCAGGATAGGAAAAACTTCTTTCAACAATAAAATAACTTCTGTGGGAATGACCATCCCTGACTTAAAACTGTACTATAGAACAATAGTGATAAAAACTCCATAGTACTCATATAATGACAGGCAGATAGATCAAAGGAATAGAATTGAAGAGCCAGAAATGAACCCACACACCTATAGTCACTTGATCTATGATAAAGGACTTAAAATAAACCAGTGGAAAAAAGACAGCATTTTAAACAAATGGTGCTGGCTCAATTGACAGTCAACATGTAGAAGATTGCATATCAAACCATTCTTATCGCCTTGTACAAAGCACAAGTACAAGAGGATTAAGTACCTCCACATAAAACCAGATACATTGAACCTAATAGAAGAGAAAGTGAGGAAAAGTCTGGAATACATGGGAATAGGGGAAAAGTTCCTGAACAGAACGCCAATGGCTTATGCTCTAAGATCAAGAATTGACAAATTGGACCTCATAAAATTGCAAAGCTTCTTCAAGGCAAAAGACACTGTCAATAGGACAAAATAGTGACCAATAGATTGGAAAAATATCTTTACCAATCCTATATTTGATAGAGAGCTAATATCCAAAGAACTTAAAAAGTTAGATTCCAGAGAACCAAATAACTATATTAAAAAGTAGGGAACAGAGATAAATAGAGAATTCTCAACTGAGGAATAGTGAATGGAAGAGAAGCACCTAAAGAAATGTTCAACATCCTTAGTCATCAGGAAAATGCAAATCAAAACAACACTGAGATTCCACCTCACACCAGTCAGAATGCCTAAGATCAAAACCTCAGGTGACAGCAGATGCTGGTTAGGATGTGGAGAAAGAGGAACACTCCTCCATTGTTGGTGGGATTGCAAGCTAGTACAACCATTCTGGAAATTAGTCTGGCAGTACCACAGAAAATTGGACATAATATTATCTGAGGACCCAGCTATACCACTCTTGGGCATGTACTCAAAAGATGCTCCAACATATAACAAGGACACATGCTCTACTATGTTCATAGCAGCTTTATTTTTAATAGCCAGAATAGAAACCCAGATGTCTCTCAACAGAGGAATGGATACAAAAAATCTGGTACATTTACACAACAGAACACTACTCAGCTATTAAAAACAATGACTTCATGAAATTTGTAGGCAAGTGGATGGTACTTGAAAATGTCATCCTGAGTAAGGTTACTCAGTCACCAAAGGACACACATGGCATGTTCTCCCTGATAAGATACTAGCCCAAAAATTCAGAATACTCAAGATTCAATTCACAGATCATATGAAGCCCTAGAAAAGGAAAGACCAAAGTGTGGATGCTTCAGTGCTTCTTACAATGGGGAACAAAATACTCACAGGAGGAAATATGGAGACAAAGTGTGGAGCAGAGAATAAAGAAAAGGCCATTCAGAGCCTCTCCCCACCCAAGGATCCATCTCATATACAGTGACCAAAATAGTACACTATTGTGGATGCCAGGAAGGGCTTGCTAACAGGAGCCTAATATGGCTGTTTCCAGAGAGGCTCTGCCAGAGCCTGACAAATACAGAGGTGGATGCTCTCAGTCAACCACTGAACTGAGTGTGGGGCTCAAAGGAAGAGTTGGAGAAGGGATTGAAGGAGCTGAGGGGGTTTCCATCCCCAAGGAGGGAGCTACAATGTCAACTGGCCAGACCCCCTGGTGCTCCCTGGGACTGGACCACCAACCAAAGATTGACCCTTGATTGGACCCTTGGCTCTGGCCTCATATGTGGCAGAGAATGGCCTTGTTGGACATCAGTGGGAGAAGAGGTCATTGCGCCTGAAGGTGTTTGATGCCCTAGTGTAGGCAAATGCTAGGGTTGGAAGACAGAAGTGGGTGGGTGGTTGGGGGGAACCCTCACAGATGCAGGGAGAGGGTAGATGGGGTAGGGAGACTCCAAGGGGAAACTTGGTAAGAGGAATACAATTGATATGTAAATAAAGAAAATGTCCAATAAACAAAAGAAGAACTAAGTGTTCAGGAAATAAAATATCTCTGTTTCTGGTAAGACCTCAAGCAAATACTTATTACAAAGATATCTATGCTTTCAAGTTGTCTTTACCTTTAAATATTTTAAAATAAACTCCTTATTTGGAGCTTTAATGCTTTACTCTGTATAATGTCATAGTACATCTACTCCCATACTTGTATAATTTATTTTTTTCAGTTGTTTCAAGTTTTTTATAAAATATCATATCAGCTATCATGAGATGATTTGGGAGAGAAAAAGAGAGCAAAAGAGAGAGATAGAGACATAGAGGGAGAGGGGGGATGTTAAAACTGAGTGTGTACTGGGTCTATGTGGACTATCCTGATAGGTTAGATTTGTTAGTTTTAAAACACTGACTCAAAATAAATAAAATAAAACACAATGCTAGAGTTAAAGTTCAGTGTCAGAGAAGTAGATTATAATGCTGCATTCTCAGTCACTAAACTCTGAGAAATTACAGTCCCTGGTTGGTGTGTTGACATTTTGTCTAGGCTCAAACCCACAGTTACCTGACCACAGCCAGTTATGCCTGACTCACTTTTAAAAGGGGTTGCTTGCCCGCCTCTTGCTATCTTGTTCTTGCTCTGTCCCCTTGCTTTTGTTCCCCCCTTCCTCTCCCCTCTCCCTCTCTCCAAGTGCTCATGGCTGGCCTCTCTCTTTCTCTCTCTCTCCCTCCCTCCCTCTCT
>NW_022196904.1:43697147-43737611 GCF_008632895.1 Mastomys coucha | reverse complement strand
TCTCTGTTTCTCTTTCTCTGCCTTTCTCTGTCTCTATTACCCTCTCAATTCCCTTCTCCATGCCCTAAATATACTATTCTATACTATACTGTCGCCACCTTACCGACCAGTAGAAATAAGGAAGTGACCACGAGCTCTTCTCCAAGCAGTTTATTCAGGAACCTTGTACTTTTATTTCTCTTTCTACCTCTTTCTCTCCTCTTCCTTCTCTCTTCTCTTTCTTTTCCCCCCAGCCCCCAGCACTCGCGGGTTAAATACTTTCCCTGGTCTCAATCAGCATCGACTATGCAGCAAAGCATAATAGGCTGCAGGAAATCACGCCAGCTTGCATCACAAACTGGAGGCACTCAGCTTTTCCAAATAAGGGCTTGTTTATCACAATGCTTTAGGGTGGCAGCTGCGGCTCTCCACAGGCCACACCTACTCCAAAAAGGCCATAGCTCCTAATAGTGCCACTCCTTATGGCCAAGCATAGAAATACATGAATTTATGGGGGCCAAACCTACTTAAACAACTACAGGAAGGAAAGAAGAAAGGGCCGGGCGGTGGTGGCACATGCCTTTAATCCCAGCACTTGGGAGGCAGAGGCAGGCGGATTTCTGAGTTTGAGGCCAGCCTGGTCTACAGAGTGAGTTCCAGAACAGCCAGGGCTACACAGAAAAACCAAAAAAAACCAAGAAAATCCAATCACAATTAATTTAAAGAGATTAGATTTTCATTGATTTTATCTACAGATGTCTCTCTAGTTCAATTTAGAAGACAAGCCAGCTTTGGTGGCACATGCCTATTAACAGCACATTTGGGAACAGAGACAAAAGAATCATGAGTTTGAAACCAATATAGATGAAACCTTGTATCAAAAGCAAACTAAATTGAACCTTTTCAAGACATTTTAAAACTGAGACAGGAGGATTAACCAAACAACACAAAAAAGAAGTTACTGGCAGTCAACAATAGAATATGGCTCTGTATAGATTTAAGGATTCTCTTCTTCAGAATTGATCTCTTTCAATCCTCTGAGAACCTGGTATCACTCTTCTTCAGGACTCATCTCTTTCATTCCTGGTATTACTCAAAACACAACACAAACACACACACACACACACACACACACACACACACACACACGGGGGGGGGGCACATGGCATGGCCAGGAACTATGATCTTTTCAAATCCCTTGATTTCCATTTTGTATCTAATGGTTAGATTATAACCCAACATATACATCCTTTGCCTTTCATGGAATTTACTTCCCCTCTACCCCAAGAAGTTTAAATTAGGAAGTTGCCAATGAGTAGCAATATGGTCTACTCTTTCCTTATCTGCATGCCACAGAAGCATCATTGTCTTAACTCCAAGACATACTTTCAAAATAAGGAATAATGCTGGGCATGGTAGCACAGGCCAGTAATCTTAGGCTCTCAAGAGTCTTAAAGCAGTAGGGCTACAAGTTCCAGGTCTGTCTGGGGAGATTTCTGACCTGTGGCCATCTGAGTAAAATACTGTCTAAAGATAAAAAGTGAAAAGAAAAAGGTGGAGTACCTTCCTAGTGTTGCTTTAATCTCTAGTACTGGACAAGAAATTCAAGTGACTTATGTTTTTAAAGTTTTGTTGTTTCCAACATGATGCAGGTTTCTTTTGTGAAATTTGTTTATCTCAATGACTAAAGGCAAATACCATGTAGCCTGGGGCAAAATAGCTTTTAATCTTAGCATTCATTGAAGCAAAGGCAGGTGGATTCCTTAAACTTAAGGCCAACTTGGTCTATATAGTAAGTCTAAGCCAACGAGGGTTTGAGAGAGCCTGTCTTAAAACAATAACGACACACAAGTATTCTGTGTATAAAGTACTTAGTACATGGTCAGCTTCAAATATTAATTATTTTCATTTATCAATGTAATGTCACATGCATCCTCCCAACTTCCTCCCTTCTTTAAGGGCTGCCTGTAATAGTCATTGAAATGAGCCTTTGCTGTCAGAATATGTTATGACAATGGGAGAAGAGACATGGTATCATATCTCAATGTTTGCACACCAATAAACTGTGGCAAACTATAAAAATCCTTAAATAATGTAGGTTAAAGTCCTACATTTTGGTACATAAAAAATACTATGTTTACACATCTTTAATCCTAACACTTGAGAGACAGAGGCAGGTAGATCTCTCTAAATTCAAGGCCAGCCTGGTCTACTGAGCTAGTTCCAAGACAGCCAAGGCTACACAGAGAAACCATGTCTTAATTAAAAAAAAAAAAAAAAAAAAATCGGGGCTGGAGAAATGGCTCAGTGGTGGAGAGTTTCCCAGCATGCATAAGGCTGTGAGGATGATTTGCACCACGCTGCATGTGACTGACTGTCATCTTACCATCCAGATGCTTCTCTCTGGTCCTGTTCCTGACCCCTCCATGTTGGAGTGGTCGTTTGAGGTTCTGTCCCCTAGCCTATACATGAGCAACTAGAACTTACTTAAATGTATTTTTTTCCCGGTAAAGATTTATCTAGCCACCTTTTTTTCTTAATTCATTTTTTTAATTATTTTAAATTGTGTGTGTGTGTGTGTGTGTGTGTGTGTGTGTGTGTGTGAGTGTGTGTTATATCAGTTCTATTCCTTTAGTGGACCCTAGTACAAAACTCCTCTCTCTCTCTCTCTCTCTCTCTCTCTCTCTCTCTCTCTCTGCCTTTCTCTGTCTCTATTACCCTCTCAATTCCCTTCCCCATGCCCTAAATATACTATTCTATACTTTGCCTTCATGTGGCTGGTCCCTCAGGGGAAAGGGATGCCTCAGCATGAATTGGGCAGAGACACCCCTTTCTCCACAACTGACTGCACATTCACCAAACATATTCATTCTCTCTATATTTTTATAAAACACAACATGTTGGACCCTGTTGCTTTTTATAGTGTTGTCACACACTGTGGTGGAAGCATATGCAAAGAACAACTGCATATTTTATGTTCAGGGAATAAAAGATGAGGAGGATGAAGAGGAAAAAGAAGAGGAAAAACAGGAAAGGATAATGAAACAGAAAGAAAAACAGGAGGAAGGGGTGGAGAACCATGAAGGGCAGGAGGAAGAGAGAGGAAAGATAAAAGGAGGAGGAAAAGAAGGGGGTGGTAGAGGAAGACAAGTTGACAATTATTGGGTAGCATGATCCTCTCTGGGAGGAAGCCACTGGTAACCTAAATCCTCCCAGCAGGTCCCATCTACTGAAGGTTTTGTCATTTTTCAAAATCACTACCTTGAGACCAAGCTTTTAAACCACAGCCTCTGAGCTATCCAGGGTACAAATCATGAAACTAAAACACTGAACAGAGTTTACTTCTGGGACCTCTGACTTGCATTATGTTTGTTCGTCGAACTACCTTCACATGCTGTAAACACCTAGGTAGCGGCTAGAAGAATGCTGTCATGATCCCATAAGTACACACTGAATCTGCCTATCACAAGAACTATATGGTAAATGCAGTGGTTTTATCTGTCCCCAAACTGACATTGCTTCCAATACTTAAATTCATGTGAGGATCCACTTAGTGATTCTAAAAATTAATTTTTATGAAATCTTTGAGAAATTCATCTATTATATCTTGAGTGTATCCCTTGTCTCCCCCATCAGATTCAGCATCATTTCACAATCACATTTTTGCTTGTTTGTTTATTTTTATAGAGAAGAAAGATTATAAAACCCAGAGTGAGTATATGATTTCAAGGAAATCGTATGTTTTCCTGACACAGGGGGGTAGTTAAGCATAGGAACTCCCATTGCTTGTGACAGCACTTACAAGATCTGCAAAAACTCAAAACAGAAAAATTCCCAGAGGGGTTAGGGGAGTGGGTAGGACAGTCCACCACAGTTGAGGAGCTACTGGGAACTTAATTGATAACTATCTGTTGGGGGAGACAGAGAATGGTTTTTTTTGTTTGTTTTGTTTCATTATATTTACTTGTGTTTAGGTCAACCATGCTCAAGTGGAGGGCTATACACCAGAGCATAAGTATACAGGTAGCACATAATGATGTTGTGTTTTTAAGATTTTATGCCATGGTTGATGCTCATGTAAGTCACACATTGTAGGTATTGGAGAAACATTGACAAATCCTGTTCACTAACACCCCTTTCCCTTTAACCTTATCACCACTCTTCTGTATGGCATTCTTAACAACTAAATGATTACAATGATTCAAAATGTAAGGAATAATTTTATGATCAAGATTATTATTAGTTAGATGTTTATCAAGGAAAATAGCACATTTCCTTTTAAAGTGCAGAGTCTATATTTTAGGCCCCCAAACATTTCTCAGTTCATTGAAAATGATTTGTGCTATAGAAACTACTAGTTTAGAATTTAAATTGAAAACACCAACACTAAAAGTAACACTTAAGATATCTGTAAAATCCTTCCCACAAACAGGCATTTATTTTTATGTGTAATTAAAAACAAAAGAATTTAGCTTTAACATATTCTTCATGCAAAACAAGGTTTAAACCCAACTTTTACTGGACTGGAGGTTAATTAAATCTGTTTTGACAAATGAGTTTCTAACAATACACAGCAAGGTTGAAGTGCCCACATCAGCATGCTGGATTATGCTGGTAACACATTTGAGAACTGACTTTGCCTTGGCAATCTGTTATGAGTTTCTATTCATAATAAAGAATTTAGTGTATCTGGTTTTATGCTGAAATCCTGTATTAGTGATATTGTTATTTATATAAAATGAAAAGACTCATGAGATTTTGAAGAGAGTTTTCAAGGAACACTTCTTGAAATTGAGGCCACAGTTTTTTCTTTTGAGTTTTAATTGAGTTTAATGCTAGGCTTTGCCTGTCACATAGTGAACAGAGGACCTTTATGTTCTAGCTGAATTCTATCATGGGAAGACATGTTATAATTATTTCAATACAGATAAAGTAAATAACCTCTAACTAATAATTAATCCAATACATTATTATAAAAGCAGTGCTATTAAAATATAAAGCACCAGATAATTAGTAAAATACTTAGCTCTATTTTTATTTTAGCTTCTGAGACAGGCTTTCATATTTCCCAGGCTATCTTCAAACTATGACATAGTTCCCAAATTACCTTGAATTCCTGACTCCTCTGTGTCCTGCCTCTACCTCTTAAGTGCCAGAACTGGACACATCACCATGATTAGTTCAGTAGAGCTCATGTAAAACTTAGATGTATATTGGGACTTACCCAACAGCCAGGGACTCTGAATAGCACAGCCCAATCCCCCAGTAGGTACAGCTGGTATTTCGGTCTCATAAACTCTGTGGTTCATCAACCCGGAATCATTTGTTTCAAAGGAGATCCATTCTATTGTTTTTCTTCTTTGCTCTTCACTTCCTCATCCTCTTTATGCTTCCTATCATCTCTTAAAGAAAACAGACCAAAAGGGAAGAAAACTTTCCAAAGGGAAAAATAGATGAGAGAGAGGCATAGGAAGACGTGGAAAGTAAGAGTGAGGCATGCAGTCAGATGAAAAGTTTCCCAAAGTTTAGACCACCAACCATGGAGTGTACCTGGAGGGATCCATGGTTCCAGATACAAATGTAGCAGAGGCCCTTGGTCCTAGGGATATTTCATACCCCTGAATAGGGGGATGCTGGTGTGGTGGAGCTGGAAAGTGTGGGTGGATGGGAGAGCACTCTCCTAAAGGTAAAGGGGAGGGAGGAGGGCAGATGTGGGATGGAGGGTTGGTAGAGAGGTAACCAGGAAGTGGGATATCATTTGAGAAGTAAATGAATGGAATGATTAATAAAGAAAAGAGTGTGACAGAGAGATACAAAAACAGAGAGACAGAAAGAACAGGCATATAAACAAAAATGAATTTTATAATCAAGTCAGTTTTACTCACAGGAAACCAAGTTATCATGTCAAATTTCCCTACATATGGTTTTACATGCCTGCAGTATATGGGAGATACACAGAAGGTCATCAGGACTATGACACCCAACATATATTACACAGAAAGTTCAAGACCATCCTGTGTTGCATGAGACTCTGTCTCAAAAACAAAATAAATACCTCTCCTCAAAAACCCAAAAGCAATAACTATATTACTTTGTATATTGTTTATATATTATGAAAACCTAGCACAGATGTTTTTTATGTGCAGAGTTGTAAAATATTTTGTAAGAGAACTAATATTATATAGCTATTTCTGCTTATGAAGAGAAAATTGAAAGAGAAAATGATTGATAAAGGGAATATCCCAGGATAGCATATTTGGTCTAATTATTAACAAACCAGAAATATTCCAAATATACATTAAAACTAAAACATTTCCACGGAGATACAACAGATCAAAATAGGTTATATTAGTATTCACATTCCAGAAGAAATAGAAATTTCTCTTAGTAAATTTCTTACCTCCATGTGTCTAAATAAACAATATTTAAATTAGAATGCAAATGTTTATTTTATAGGAATTTTCCATTTCTTGAAGTAAATGCAAATAATTCTACTTATATGCCATATATGCACAATACTTTTATTTTTATCAGTTATAATCAGAAGAGTCAGCTAATGACCAATGGACACTGGCAAACAGCGTCTCCAGGTCCTGAGTATCTCTACTCCACTCCCTACTTTTGTAAATTCAGAATCTTCATATCCCACTGATGAGGATGATGAGTTACAACACCCAATCTGTGCCTAGTTTATTTCACATAGTACAAGTAGGTTCATCCATGCTAATGACACATTACCTTCCACTATTATGGTCGTCTGTGTACCATTTCTGCCTTTCCTCATCAGATCATGGATTCTTAGACTACTTCCAAGTATTGGCTATTATGAACTATATTGAAATAATGATTCTTTTTTCTTAGTCAGATTAATTTTTTTTATAAAAAGTATCCAATCATTTCCCATTGGATCATATTACCTATCTCTTCTCAATTTCATGAAGACCTTCCATGCTTCTTTCTTTACCATGGCTGAACCAATTTTCATTCCTACAAGCAGCATAAAAGGAGTTCCTTTAATTGTTTTTTTTTTTTTTTTTTTTTTTGTAGAGACAGGGTTTCTCTGTATAGCCCTGGCTGTCTTGGAACTCACTCTGTAGACCAGGCTGGCCTCGAACTCATAAATCCGCCTGCCTCTGCCTCCCAAGTGCTGGGATTAAAGGTGTGTGCCACCACTGCCTGGCAAGGAGTTCCTTTTAATTCATCCTCAGCATTCTTTACTTTTTTATCATTTTAATAATAACCCTACTATTATATTTCATAGAAAATTTTCAGTGCAATTAAGTTAAAAGATTATATCTTGTGACCTTGGTGTATATTTAAATTTGTTAATGTAGAAGATGACCATTTATTGGTTAATTTTAAAAAGTCTCTTTAGGTCCATTACATAGATTTAAATCATTTTATGCTATGTGATATTTTGCTATTGAATATTTCTGTCCCCAGTATGTTTTGGATAGCAATTCTTATCTTTTGGTTATCTCTATACTTTGTGGGTTGTTTCTTTTGCCTAATAGAAGGATTGAGTTTAATATACTGTATTAACCTTGTGCTTGCATTACCTACATATTTGAAATCTTGTAGAGAAAGCACTACCTTGTGTTTCTGTCTTACTATGCAGTTTTATCATTTGAGATCTAAAAGGGTTTGTCCATTTGGAGGTTACTTTCTATTGTAAGACTTTGTGAGACCCTCAGAGTCTTAGCCCCAATGTGGTACCCACAGATCACAACTTGACAATGATCGCTGCAATAACATGAGGTTTATTGATCCAACGTGTATGGCCAATGCACGTGGGGTTGCTCATGGGTATGCTCATGGGTAGGAAGAGGCAACCCCGAACACAGAAAGCACACATTTTTTTTATACTTTACAGAGGCAACAGGGCTAGTTGTCTTATTCTGATTAGTGCAGTAGCAAACAAAGGATCTCTTCAGGCATTGGTTGGCTTTCTCAACGGGGCTGCTCTTGGCTACATTTGCCCCCTTACTTAACTCCTATACCTGGAAAGCCCCTGGAACGGGCCAAGCTGGAAAGTCCCAGAATTTTAGTTAGTGGGGTCAAGGTGCTCTTCGGAGTTCAGTACAGGGAGGGGTAGAACATCTAATCTTGTTCTTAGAGGTCTTTTCAGGTATTTTATGTTCTGGTCAGCTTTCAGTTCATCCCAGCCCTCCTTACTTTTAAAAACTTTGTTTTTCTTATATAAGCAGATGTTTCTAATATAGGTAATTTTGTCTTATTATTTCTTTCTCAAAAATCTTGTTTTTACCTTTATTTCTACATTCCCAGAAATCTGTTTTTTCACTTTACTATTTCATTATATGCTCAGATATAGCAGTCTATCCTTGTTGTTCTACATCTAATGTTACACCACTGTATCCCAGAAACATATCCTCACCCTCAGGAAGCAGCGAGTTACAGTGTAAACATGAAGTGTGCAGACTGATTTTGAGTTTTTTATTTTTTAATTTTTATTGGTTATTTTATTTATTTACTCTTTTTCTTTTCTTTCTTTCTTTCTTTTTTTTTTTTTTTTTTTTTTTTTTTTTTTTTTTGATACAGGGTTTCTCTGTGTAGCCCTGGCTGTCCTGGAACTCACTCTGTAAACCAGGCTGGCCTCTAACTCAGAAATCCGCCTGTTTCTGCCTCCCAAGTTCTGGGACTAAAGGCATGTGCCACCACTGCCCAGCTATTTATTTACATTTCAAATATTATCCCCATTCTCACATTTCCCTCTAGAAATCCCCTATCTCCTCCTCCTCTCTCTGCTTCTATGAGTGTGCTCCCCCACCCACCTACACACTCCTGCCTCAGTGCCCTAGCATTCCCCGACCCTGGGAGCCTCCACAGGACCAAGGCGCTCACCTCCCAATGATGACTTATAAGGCTCTTTGCTACTTACCCAGCTTGAGCCATGTGTCCCTCCATGGACCACTCTTTCATTGGTGGTTTAGTCCCTGAGAGCTTTGAGGGCTCTGGTTGGTTAATAAAGTGTGGTTGCAATAGTCCTACTCAGAAGGGGGAAGAACATAATTGTGCGAAGTAGAGGGAGAGAGAGATCTGGGAGAGTAGGAGGAGGGGGAGTGAAAAGAGAGGACCTGTTCAGATACAAGAGGAGATGGGGGAGAAGTATACAGGGTCAGGAATTTGAAAGGTGTACAGCAGTGGTGGAGGGAGAACTGGAGATAGCTACTAAAAATTCCCACGTGTCAGGGATCCAAGAGGTTCCCAGGACCCAACAGGGTGGACATTAGCCAAAATACTCAACAAAGGAGAGACAGAACCTGTACAGACCATGTCCAGTGGATGCGCGCTGACCCCAGTTGAAGGATGTAGCCACCCACCCACCTCAAACATATCAATACAGAATTACTCCTGTCAAAAGGAAATGCAGGGGCAAAGAGTGGAGTAGAGACTGAAGGAAAGGCCATCCGGAGACGGCCCCACCTAGGGACCCATCCCCTCTGCAGACACCAAACCCAGACACTACAGCTAATGCCAAGAAGAGCTTACTGGCAAGAGCCTGGTAAAGCTGAAAAACACAGATGCAGATGCTTGCAGCCAAACATTGGACTGAGCACAGGAACCCCAATGAAGGAGTTAGGGGAAGGAATGAAGGAGGTGAAGGGGTTTGCAACCCCATAGACATTTTTAATTCTTAATGGTGTCATTCGAAAATGGAGCCATGTCAAGGAGGTATGTAAGTAGAAGATACCTATATTTTAAAGTCTATACCTGGGTGCCGGTGTGACCCTCCATTGCTTGATTTCTAACATACGGAGTCACAATATCTGTGTGCCACCCTCCAAGGCCATACTATCAAACTACAACCATGGGAGTTTTATAAGCCATTTAATAACCTTGGACTCCTTTGTTGTGTATATTTTAGAAAAAAAATACAAAAACACACACACACAAACACACAAAGACACACACACACACACTGATTTGGAAATACAGACATTTTAACATTTAACATTTAACAATGTTAGTTAATCTAACCCATGAGTGAAGAATGTCTTTATAGATTTGTACACTTTCTGTTTCTTACATTCCTTTATGAATTTTGCCACAGTGTTGAGATTTGATTTTGCAAGTCCCTTCACGTTCATGCTACTGTCACTTTCCCACACTGGTGGACTGAAACTTGAAACCATGAACCACATAAATCGTTTTTCCCTTAATTTTCTTCTGTCACAGTGGTGTCAATGTGTATCTTATCAGAGAAATGGGAAAAGAAAGCAGGGTACTCAGGAGTACTTACTGCACAGCTCTTCTTTATGTTACTGAGATTTGTTATTTATTTCTTAAATAACTCCATGCATCATTCTATCTGAAATCTTTTTTATGGTCCTTAACTATTTTCATGAGATGTTGCATTTTATTTTATTTTTTTCACGTTATTAAATTCAAGAGCTAAGTGTAGTGATAAGGATGCCATGAAGCCAGGAGCCTGAGCATCTGAGTAAGAAGTTTCAGAGCATTTTCTGTCTCCATTTGTTTCTTTCCCAACCACAATGTCAATCAGTATATATATCCATGGGCCTCAGAGAAGGGAGTTAGGCCTTAAACTCAGGAGCCTAAACCAGCTCTTTGTAGACGATGTTCTGTGAATCCCGTCCACCCTTCCAAATTTCAGTCAACTTAATGGAAGTTCTACTACGGAGTTTTAATGTAGAATAATATCAATGTATAAAATATTATAAATAATAAGAAATGATATAGAAAATTATAATCATGGCTTTTCAAAACATGTTAAGAAATGTTACAACTCAGGGATCCTGCAATCTACACAAGCCAGAGAATGTAGATCTTCACCTCATCCTCTGCTTCTCCAAACCCAATCTCCCATTCTCATGCCCAGCTCTGCAGCAGATCAACTACTGCATCTTCCCATTGCCCCTTGTCCTATCTACAGTGAATCACACATATCTTCCCAAGGTTAATAGGTGGGTTAATGGCCGATTTTCACCTTTCTCTTCATTTCTCCAATTCCAATTGCTCAGTCTCAGTCCAAGCTCTGTATCAGAGGACCTATTGTCACAATTAGACTCTTCCCCAAATTCTCAAGGGAGTAAACAGATTCTGAATGATTACCATGCATTACTCTTTCCAGTGGACAGCCTCAGGCACCCATTTCCTAGCACATTCCCGTCCCTGAGTGTCAGCTCTCAATATCTCGAAACATATTTTACCTGGACATGTGTCTGACACCAAACTGGATACTAGAAGAATTTCCTACCAGGTAACCCACACCCAACACACTCTTCTCAGAACCAAAGATACAACAGAAATCAAGAAACAAAACACCTATCCAACAAGACAAAACCAGTTATCAGCATTTCAAGTTATACTGTTCCCAACTCAGATGCATCAATGCCAGCATAAAAATATAATCAACTATAGCCAGGATAATATATCCCTTTAGCAAGTACTTGTACTTTTCTAGGCCCCAAGAATTACAGCATAGATGGAGCATAATACAAAAACCATAAAACTGCTTATATGAGTATAATAGAGGTCATTAAAGAGGAAATGGTTTAATCCCCTAAAGAAATCTATGTTAACACAAAGAAATAGTAAAAAGAAATGAAGAAAACAGTTTAAGACCTGAAAGCAGAAATAGAATCAATAAAGTAAACCCAAAATGACAAAAAGAATTAGAAATTTGAACAGGAAACTCAGAGTTAAGGCTCATTAAGAAAATACAAGATATGGGAAGGAAAATCTTCAATATAAGGTACTGAGGGCATAATAAAACAAATGGATACCTTGGTCAAAAATGATGTTGTGATGGTTTGTAAATGCTTGGCCCAGGGAGTGGCACTATGAGGAGTGGCACTTGTTGGAGTAGGTGTGTCACTGTGGGTGTGGGCTTTAATACCCTAGTCCTAGCTGCCTGGAAGTCAGTCTTCCACTAGCAGCCTTCAGAAGAAAATGCAGAACTCTCATCCCTGCCTATACGATGGCTGCCTATATGCTGCCATTCTCTCACCTTGATGATAATGGATTGAACCTCTGAACCTGTAAGCCGTCCCCAAATATGTGTTGTTCTATATAAAACTTGCCTTGACATGGTGTCTGTTCATAGCAGTAAAACCCTAAATAAGATAAATGTTAAACCTAAAAGATCTCCTATCACAAAATGTCCAGGAAATCTGGAATACTGTGAAAGGACTAAACCCAAGAATAATGAAAATAGAGGAAAGAGACTTTCAACAAAATCATAGGAGAAAATGTTCATAACTTTTGAAGGAGATGACTATCCAAGTATAAGTTGCATAGAAAACACCAATAGACTGGACCAGAAAAGATGTGCCCATCAGTGTTGATGTGTAGTGATTTGTCATAGTAAGGGGTGTATATTCAGAAGGAATGAAGGTGGAAGAGAATTTGATAATTAGTAAAACTATATGAAAGGTATTTGCAGCACTGTCTAATTCTTCCTCCCATCTGTAGGAGGAAAAACCTCATGCTGTGTTTTTTGACAAACCTTTCTAATATGGAACATTTTTAGAAATTTGTTCACTGCTTTGGCTTTCTTACAATGCCTCATTAACTAAAATGATATCAAGTTCTCCATCCTCTGCTGCCATTGTTAAAGTTTTCACAGCCTCTTCAGCATGACCACACACCTTTTCTGGTAATCTTTTTTATCAAGGAGTAATGAAACAAAATTATTCCTTGATCCATGGACTATAGAATAAACTGCAGAAAAAAACATGAAGGTATTACCCATGTTCTGCGTAAAGGTTCCTATAAGATCAGATATGTTATAAGCAAGCAGTCATTTTAAAACAATTGCATTTCTCAAAGATGGGCTTAGTGTGTATGGCAATATATGTTATAAAATGATGTTTGTTCATGTAAGCTTAATTTGTTGACAAGCAGAGTAGGTCTAGCATTGATTTTCATGTGACATGAGACATAATAAAGTAATGGCTTTGATATAAAGTCATGAGCTTTCATTGTATACTAAGAGAGTCAACATATCTGCTGTAATATCATCATTAAGCACTGACCTCTCACTATGAATACTTCTTAGTATCCTTCTCATAAAAGGCTGTTTTCTGTTCCATAGCTCTATCTCTCACTGACACCTCCATCCAGTATCTTTCCTTGATATTCTGGATTACAGGCTGCATCTTCTATAACATAGATCACTGTGTCACCCAGTAATTGAAAGCTGTGGCAGTGACTGCCCTGTTCATCTTTGTGGTAAAATCTCTACTACAAATCTTCCTTCCCCAAATTATCTACTTTTATTAATTTTCATACACAAGCCATGGAGCTCACTCATTGTATTTCTTATTAGGGGATGACATGACTGCTTTTATCTATCCAAACCTGAGGGGATGTCTTTTCAGCTTAATAATGAGAATAATTTGCTCTCTTACCTTTCTTGCTTTCAATGATTTGAGCGTTTAATTTTCTTCATCTCTTATTTGTTTGAGCTCACAACACTTACTACCTCAGCAACCATTTATTTGGAGCCCTACCGAGAACCCAGTTTGTGACAAGCCTTCTACCTTGAGCTAGAGCTTATGTTTTCTTTTTCGTTAAAGTAATATTTAAAGTAGATGGGTAGTTATGCTTACCCATAGAGAGACCAAGATGGAGAATGCTTCACCATATTACACTTTCTAAGTGGAATATATTGACTGTTCCCTTTTAAATAAGTACCACATAGGAACCATCTCAATGTCTTATCTTTCCTGCTTCATATGTGTGTATGTATGTGTGTGTGTGTGTGTGTCTGTTTCAATAAAATAATCTATCTGACTGGGACAAATCAAAGCTTAGGGTGGTAGAAGATACCCATCTACAACACTAATTTATCAATACAATCACTTTCTTCAAAAGCTTAGAGAGGGAAAAATTCATTTTGATAGTAATTTTGATAACACATTGACTGTTGCTAGAAAAGTAAATTCAATATTACTTATAAATCATGGGTTAGGGTTGTTTGAAGTTTCATATGGTAGAATCATCAATAATGGGGATTATTTCTTCATTTTATCTTTCTTTTGGAAGGTGAACGTATAAGCATAAAGTCACAATATGCCTAGTTAGATAAAAAGAGAAAATGCAAATGAAGCAGAAGGTATGAAATAACATAATAATTAGGTCTTGAACTTATATAGATGAAATAAAATGCACAATTCTCTTAGTTTTCAAGTTGTATGGACTGTTTTATGAAAGCCATTTCTAAGAAAGCACCATGAATAGGAGTTTGTATATGCAGAAGTGTCTGAGGTCAGAAGGGTAGTATTTCAGACCAGGCAAAGGGAATACAATGGCAAAAATGTACTTTTTTAGATTTCACGAATGACCGTTTATTGTGTCTAATGGACAAAATAATTTAAACTTGTAACAATTTAATCTCTTCATTTTCATAATGGGGATTTTTTAACTGGAAGAAGATTTAGAAATTATACCTGAAACCACAGTAAAATGAGAATACCAAATAATAATATGTAGAGACTTAGAAAACATTATTTTTTCTATGTTTGCCTCAGATATTTTGAAAAAGAAGACGTGAAAATATCACAGTATTAAATGTCCCAATTCAAACATTTTTTTTTATAGATGCAGCCAACTGTAGCTGACAGTGCTAGACCTTTTGGTCCAATAATTGAATTTATATCTCTTAGCATTTCCAAACATGAGTATGTTTCTTCCTAGAATTCACCAGCAGTTATAGAAGCTCACCTTAGCAGGCATATGTTTCCTGTGATTTATAACTTTAAGGCAGAATTTATGCATCTGGTCCACAAACATTCACATGCTGTTACCTTTTATAAAGCTCTGACAAGCACACTGCTCTGATCCCTGGTTGCAAATACTCAACACAGTTTAGCAGCCATCATACTCCTGTTGCTTCCCAGACAAACAATGTCATTGTACCTGTGTGCATGAATGCTCATACATGTGCATGTATGGGTGTATGTAATACATATACATATACACATATATGCATATATGAAGAATAAGCCTGCATTTACTATTGGCATCACAAGGTTAGTATTAGCATACAAGGCTGCTGTTCTAATATTTTTTTCCTGTTTCTGTAGGTTATGGAATCAGTGTCATCATGTACAGAGATAAGTCGACTTGTTTGCAAAGACCACATGAGTTTACCTTCTTTGGAAGGTCTCTGGGTTGTAACAAGTGTCAACAACTTATTATAAACAAGTTCAAATAGAAACAGAAGTCAAACTTTCCTCCTTTGGATTTTGACGCTGGTTTATAAAAGGTGAAAGTGGTAATCAGAAGGATCATTGCCCAACTCTTTCTTAGACTATATTTCCTCTCTTTCACAAGCTTTATACAGAATAAGGTGATATAGAAGTGATTTTCAATGGTATAATCTTTATCTTCACAATAATGCATAAATTCATAGAAAAAGGAAAGGTATTAGAGTACAGGCTTATTCTCATTAGTACTGAGAGAGGTTAGAGAAACTATATAGCTCATGAGATAAGACTTAAACAAATTCCTGTGACATAGAGAGACCATAAAACCAAGAGGGTACACGCACACACACACACACACACACACACACACACACACACACACAAACATGATGGAGGGGGATGATAGGAGAGAGAGTTGAGGTGTCTATACATCTATACAGCATCTCTGGCACTGGATCTCTGCCTATGCAGTGGTAGGTCCAGTTTTATGCTTCAGGAAAAATAGTCCAGGGATTGTGTCATATTGTAATCAGAAAATGTGTGACATTCCTAAAGGGGTTGAAATTTTGCAACATAGGTCTTTAGTTACTGTGACCATTGGCTGTAGGAAGCTTGGAATGGACACCTTCCTATCCATCTAGTGAGAATGAACTTTATTTCAGTTTTGCCTTTAACTTGGAAGCTTTATTGGGACATTGGTAAATGCATAGATTTTATTACCTCCATCCTTTACACTTTTCCTCCTAAAATGAACCAGTATTCAGCTAAAGATTGAGCAACACAGCTATTGACCGTAGTACTTCGTGATGGTTAATAAAATAAATTAGTTAAGAATTCAGGCACAAAGTTGCATGTGTAAATTTTCTATAACCAGAATTCTGTTTGATGCCTTGTGTTTGAGCACCACTTTCAAAGGTGTGTACAATGTACAATGCAATCCTGTCTTTACAGCCCAACCCAGTGCACACTTCTGTGAGATGTCCCTACTTGGAGCATCACTGCAGCCTCACCACTGCTCTCTGTGTCCTTATTTTGTAATTTTCCATGTCCGTTCTGTAGATTCAATTCTCCTCAGCTGGTGTGAGTTTTGTAGAATTTCAAACATATGACAAGTACTTTTGATCAAATTCCTCAGTGGATCATCTTTTAGTTAAAGATTAACTCCTTAATTTTTTATTAACTACTACCTACTCTCCTTCACAACTCTACATTTATTATTTACTTACTGGCTAAATCAAGAGGTCATGGTAAATATGAAAGCAACTATTACAGAAAGGGACAACCGTGAAAAGTTATTTATGACAAAATTTCAACAATTTACTCTTTTACTACCGAGTTGCTAAACTACTAAATTTATCTGAGAGGAGATTATTTGCTACTTAAAAGAAAGTAACAGGTGGTAAAATTGTTAAACTATATAAAATTATAAACTGTATATAAAATGTATGTGTTTTATATATATATATCATATAAAACATCAACTAAAACTGTTGTGAGTAAATGTTTTATATCTAATATATATCATATAAGAATAATAAAATGTTTCTGTTTAACCATAAAAGAACAGATTAGTCTTTATTTTTAAATGTTTACTTTTTAAGAATCTTTCTTTTTTTTAGAAAATTAATATTTTATTTATTTTCAACAGACTATTTTCAGTATACAAAAGCAGGCTTTAATATAATATTTTTTTCAGAATACAAAATTCAAAACACTGACTTCATAGTCACAACAGAGACTTTTGCGTGTCATCCTTTTTTATCTATTTTTAATTGTGCTTGAGTCTACACTACCCTAATATCTTCAAACAGTTTCCATTTGCTTAGACCACAACAATGAGCACTGTAACTTTTGAGGGATAATATCCAATGTATACAATGACCTCAAGAAGTTAGACTCCAGAGAATCAAATAACCCTATTAAAAAATGGGGTACAGAGCTAAACAAAGAATTCTCAACTGATGAATACCAAATGGCTGAGAAGCACCTAAAGAAATGTTCAACATCCTTAGTCATCAGGGAAATGCAAATCAAAACATCCCTGAGATTCCACCTCATACCAGTCAGACTGGCTAGGATAAAAAACTCAGGTGACAGCAGATGCTTGAGAGGTTGTGGAGAAAGAGGAACAGTCCTTCATTGCTGGTGGGATTGCAAACTGGTACAACTACTCTGGAAATCAGTTTGGCAGTTCCTCAGAAAATTGGACATAGTTCTATTGGAGGACTCAGCTATAGCACTCCTGGGCATATACCCAGAAGGTGCTCCAACATGTAATAAGGACACATGCTTCACCATGTTCATAGCAGACTTATTTATAATAGCCAGAAACAGGGAACAACCCAGATGTCCCTCAACAGAGGAATGGATACAGAAATTGTGGTACATCTACACAATGGAGTACTACTCACCTATTAAAAAAAAATGAATTCATGAAATTCTTAGGGAAATGGATGGATCTGGAGAATATCATCCTGAGTGAGGTAACCCAATCACAAAAGAACACACATTGGTATTTACTCTCTGATAAGTGGGGTTTTTTTGAGACAGGGTTTCTCTGTGTAACCCTGGCTGTCCTGGAACTCACTCTGTACACCAGGCTGGCCTTGAACTCAGAAATCCACCTGCCTCTGCCTCCCACGTGCTAGGATGAAAGGCCTGTGCCACCGCTGCCTGGCTTTCTTTTATTTTTATTTTTTTACTTTTTAAGAATTTCAAACATGCCGGGCAGTGGTGGCACATGCCTTTCATCCCAGCACTTGGGAGGCAAACACACACACAGCATAGAAGATGCAGGGATGTGAGAAAAAGGTGACACTCTTGTTGAGCTTCAGACTTCTTACTTGTCCTCTTTATCAATACCCTTATCAACTTTGATAGTCTTCGCTTATTTCCCTTCCCTCTGGAGAAAATTTATTGATCTGTGGGGGTCCACTGATAAAATTAATGTTTTGTGTTTTACCCCTAAAAATTACTCATCTATTTCTAAACATTTACAATGTGCTTTATAGAATCTTCTCTTAAATATTTACATATTTATTTTTCAATTTATCAATACAGCCATTGAATGAAAAACTTACAAGTAAAGTCATTATGAGAGAGATTTGTTTCACTTATACAAGTTTCAAGTTTCTTAGAAAAAAATGAATTTTCTTTGGCTAACAGTAGCACACATGATTCATTTCAATATTTTTTCTGTTACAAAACCTCCACATAATATTGGGGTTTTGAGCTTTTCCTGGAATTGATGGTGTCCCAGAATTTTCTGCACAACAATCTACCATGACCTGAATAGAGGCAATATGTTAGGGAGTTTCTATGCAAATGAGAAGCTTGATTTCTATTTCCAGTGACTTCCAGTGCTCATCAGTACTTACCTGACGCTAATAGCTTTACACATTAAAGATTTCATGGTGAGCATACAATTGCTTCCACAAAGATTGTTTGCTTCTATGCTCAGAACTACAAAGCATGAAAGATAACCTCCCTAAGCCATGTATTTGTTATTCCTGTGCATGAGCTCTATTCAACATCACCTTCCTATCCCCATAGCTGCAGGGCTAACCTACACAGTCTCAGGATGGGAGAAGCTCAGTACATTTAAGCAGTGTTTACTATGCTTATTTTATTAAACATGTTGTGATAAGCTTGCATTAATATACTGATTAACCATTAAAACACTACGTATTTCTGTGGCTGCCACCAGAGCAGCTGTGCCAGCCCTGCAAAGAGACCAGCTCTTGATTTCCCCTAACCCCCATCCTAACTCCACCCAACTTCTGCTGGCCATTGGATCCTGGAATTTTTCCAAATCTCTATTTTAAAAATGGTGGATTACTATGAAGTGCTGGGCATGCAGAGACCTGTCTCACTGGAGGACATTAAAAAGGTGTATGGGAAACAGACACTTAAATGACACCTGGAAAAAATTGAAGAAGCAAAGTGGATATTCAGACAAGTAGCTGTGGCATATGAGGTGTTATTGGATGCAAAGGATTAGACCATCTATGACAAACACAGCAAAGAAGGATAAAATGGTGAGGAGGTGGAAGTAATTTTAACAGTCCATTTGAGTTTGACTTTACATCCTGGAAAACATGATGTCTTCAGGGAATTTTTCTTTTGGTTGGGGTAGGGGAGGAACCCATTTTCATTTGACATAATTGTAGACACATTTGATGACTTTTGGGGGGAACTGATAGGGTCCTGAGGAACTATTAGCCAAAAGACTGGTTCATTTTCCTCTATCTTCAGTGGATTTCCTACGTTCTGATGTGGATTTCCTGCTTTAGATACAGGTTTCAATTTATTCGGGTCTCTAGATCATGGAGGACTCACTTGATTCTCTTCAGTGTTATTTCTTGGCACTGAAATGGGCAACTTCAAGTCAATATCAACTTCATTTAAAATAATTAAGAGCAAAATTCACTACAAAGAGACTTGTGGAGAACGGTCAGGAAGAACTAGATGTTGAAGAAGAGGGATAGTTATAGTCTTTGTGGATAGAAGGGAGTACCTCCTATGCTTGGATAACAATGCAAAGCTCATATTTAGCAGAAGTATTAATCCAGATCATGTACCATTTGGAATATAACATAAACTTTTTTGAAGATTTCAAATGAACTCAATTTTTTGTGTAACTGTACCTAATCTTAAAGTATTTATAAAACAGATCATCAGAGCCTCTAATTGAGTTTGTGGTTGGGAACCATAAAATAGAAATTCTTTTTGTCTTTAAAAATTGTTGAAATCGCTGCTTTGCCTACTTGCCTTGTGGGACTGATCAACTGCTAGATCCTTGGACTTCCATTCACAGCTGCTTCCAACCATTGTTGGGAGTTGGACTACAGACTGCACACAGGAACTCCTCCAGCAGAGTGGCTCGGGTTCCTTCCAGTCTGCCTGGGCTGGTGTCCTGAGTAGACCTTGGGCACAAGCTCTGCAGCCAGTCCTACAACACCCAGAGGAAGCTCCACTCCCAGGCACTCTGACACTCTCAGGATCAGAGGTAAGGAGGGCCAAACATCTGTCCCAACACCTGTAGTAACTGGGACCAGCTGGACTGGGCACATAGGAACTCTGTCAGCCCAGTTGCTAGGGTTCCTTCCAGTCACTCTGAGCTGGTGTCCTGAGCAGACCTTTGGCCCAGGCTCCACAGCCAGTCCCAAACACCCAGAGGAAGCTGCTGCACTCCCAGGTGCTCTAACAAGTCCAGGGTCACAGGATTCCAGAATCACAGGGTCACAGAGATTGCCTGACTCTGAGGAGTTCTGATAAAACCAGGATCACAGGAAGGACTGACTCCAGTCAGATATAGCAAGGGCAGGTAACACTAGAGATAACCAGATGGTGGGGGGCAAGCATAAGAAAATAAGCAACACAAACCAAGGTTACTTGCCATCATCAGAACTCAATTCTCCCACCATAGCAAGTCCTGGATACACCATCACATGGGATACGCAAGATTCAGATCTAAAATCACTTATCATGATGATGATATAGGACCTTAAGAAAGACATAAATAGCACCCTCAAAGAAATACAGGAGGACACAGGTAAAGAGCTAGAAGCTCTTAAAGAGGAAACACAAAATCCCTTAAAGAACTACAGGAAAACACAATCAAACAGGTGAAGGAAATGAACAAAACCATCCAGAATCTAAAAATGGAAATAGAAACAATAAAGAAATCAGAAAGAGAGACAACCCTGGAGATACTAAACCTAGGAAAGAAATCAGGAGTCATAGATGCAAGCATCACCAACAGAATACAAGAGATAGAAAAGAGAATCTCAGGGGTAGAAGACACCATAGAAAACACTGACACAACAGTCAAAGAAAATGCAAAAATCAAAACTCTCCTAACCCAAAACATCCAGGAAATCCAGGATGCAATGAGAAGACCAAACCTAAGGATAATAGGTATAGAAGAGAGTTAAGACTCCCAATGTAATGGGCCAGTAAATGTCTTCAACAAAATTGTAGAAGAAAACTTCCCTAACCTAAAGAAAGAGATGCCCATGAACATGCAAGAAGCCTACAGAACTCCAAATAGACAGGACAAGAAAAGAAATTCCTCCCGTCACATAATAATAAAAACACCAAATGCACTAAACAAAGAAAGAATTTTAAAATTGTTGAAATTTCAGCCCATACTTTGCTATAAGTCAAACAAAATCTAAAATGAAGTTAGGCCTGGGGCTCTTGAGTAGTGCTAGGATGAGCTTGGTTTCAAATACCAGCATGGATTTGCTTCCCATTGTGTTAAAATGTGAGTGAGTAGTGTCAGCCAGCTGTGAAGTTAACATTGCCAGAAGAATCTTCTACAGAAATATTTCAATTTAATTTTTAGTATTTAGCGATGAATGCTACTACTAAATTAATGGTAACACATTTTTGACTTAGTGTAAATTGAGGATGTTTTTGAGGATGTAGTTGTGCATGGATACTGGCAACCTTGCCAATTCTGGCAATTGTTTAAATAGATAATGTTAAGTTTAATTTGGGGTCTTTGTCATTTGTTTAAAGGAAAACAAAGCAAACAAAGAAACAACCAAAAAACCTCTACCCATTTCCATCGAATTAATACTTGAGTGTTTTCATACTACATTCTATTAATATAGAAACACATTAGATGTCAATATTTAGGAAGAATTAGATAAACATAGAAAATCATTGCTGTAAACTGTAGTTTTTTAAAACTTAATATAACATTTGCTTTTATTTTAAAAAATGTGACCAAAACCAGAATTTGAATAAAAACTCCATGTAATTGGAAATTTTATTTCTGTAAATGAAGAGTGTCTGCAATGTGGTATCAAGATCTACATGCCAACCAGAAGCTTTTCCTCTTATTTTATGATTTATTTGATATAAAACATGAAAGTAATTTATTTTATGTTTGGGTATTGTGCCCGCATGTCTGTATTTTTATAAATCATGTATGTGTCTGGTGCCATGGAAAACTGAACAGAGCATTGGATCTCCTGAAAACAGGGAGGCATACGGTTATGAGCCACCAAGGAGGTGAGAATCACACCATGGGTCCTCTGGAAGAACAGCCAGTGCTCCTAACTGCTCAGTCCTCTCTCCAAAGATAGTAATGTCATAAAATGATTTGAAAGGATAACTTCCATATGTGATTGGCTTAAACACCACAAAAGAGGTAACATCAATCTAAATAAAATATTTAGAGTTATAGACATAAAACCAATCACAATAGACCATTTCTTGGCAGTGGCATTGTCCAGGATCCAAGCAGTTTAAAAGCTGATGCAGGAGGATCAGAAATTCCAGAGAGACTTGGAATACAGAGAAAGTTCCAGGATAACCTATGATATATGGTGAAGCTTATCTAAAGAATTAAAAATATCTAATAAATTATGATAAGCTATTTTATTTCTAATGTACTTATAGACAAAATTAGTCTTGATAATTTAAATTTAAATTAAATATAATGTATGACATTTGGTTTTGTATTTTAAAATAAAATTATTTTCTGCTCAATGGCCACATCTAAGCTAATATTAAAAACTATGTAATTCTTATAAAACAAGTAAAGCATTATAACAATATTCACTTTGAATAACAAGTAGAAGTTCACCAAAATAGCTAAGCATACCATACTCTAAGTAAGAACCACTATTACATATCATGAAAGCCACATCTTTTTCCGAGGACGTAACGTACATAAAGTACATAAAGTTCATTATCAGATTTAGTGCCCATTCTTTTAGCCATATGATGATGGCCACTTGATGAGAGGAAGAAGTCCCTTCGGCAACATAAAACCTTTTAATAGGTAAATTTGTGCAATGACATCCTTTGAATTTAAACGCTCCATCTGTGAGAGGGTGACTAAGACTCAGCAAGCCAAGAAAACTTGCAAGGGTCATAAAATAAACCACAAGTCTCAGGAAGTTCAGTTTTTCAAGACTCACACAGGTAGAGAGTGGATGAAGAAAAGAGTCTAACCTGTTGACCTGCTTATGGTTTTGTGGGGAGATCCAGAATACAGAGTCCATGTGTTATCACCAATGCTGGGGTGGCTTTCTGATGATGCTGCAGCATCCTGGACTTCTCTAAGTAAACTCTTACTCACTTTGTAAGAAACACTACTATACTCACTGATTGAGTAAGCCAGACATATTTTGAACTATTGTTTTGATCTATTTTCTTTCCCTTATCTGGGTTGATATATGTTCATTTCTCCCCAAGAAAAGGCACATAATGATAGGTTTTTAGTTTTCTTATATTTTGTTACTCTCCAGTCAAATGTTAAAGATGAAATAATTTTGCAATATTCTGCTTTGGGACATTCCATTGTATTTTTTCAATAAAATTTTGAAGTTATGCTTCAGAGATGAGAAAAGTCATTTTGCTAAACACATTTCCTACTTTCTTTTGGTATTTTGCAAGCTGAATGTAACTTGGTGGAATACAATTGTCAAAACATTAAAATATTACAAATATTAATCATATACATTTAACTAGTATGTAATTAAGTGTTACCCAGGTCCTTAAGATCAAAATTTTAAAATTTTCTACTATAATCATATGGTCCCACAGAAGTCACATTATGTTCGGATCAAACATAAAAACCAATGTATACTTATTTCAATGTAGAGCAAATCACCTTGTTTTGTCAAAATAATTACAAAAAAGCATTGAATTTGACACTTAAATGTGATGTTCTTGCTGTCTATAATAAACTATGAAGTCAAAGTGGAAGAAGGGGGAATGGTATTATGTGGTATGTCTAATGCCATCCTGTGTTCACAGTTCACAGATGTGATATGAGTCATGCATTTGCTATGATTTTCATTGGCCATCAATTTGGTTCATAAAGAATTCAAACCATGATCTCATTAGTGAGTTCACTGAGTATGTTACAAGCACTTAAAAAGGCCAGCCTCTATTCAAAGTATTAAATATGTAGCAGAGTCTAAGAGAAATATGTACCAGAGTTTAAGAGAGGCATTCATTCCAGAGGCTGTAATATGGAAACAAGCTCATATAGAACACTTTTAGAAAATAAATGCAAAAATACGTAAGGAGAGAGTAGCTGTAATAGTTACTTTTCTTTTGCTATAATAAAACACCATGATAAACACACACACACATATATGTGTATATATACATATATATGTATATGTATGTATGTGTATATGTATATAAATATATACACATATATACATATGTATATGTATATAAAGCTGGAGCAGCAACTGAGAACTCACATCTTGAGCCAGACAAAAGAAGAAGAGAGCATTAACTCAAAATGAACTATAAATTTTGAAAGTTCAAGTTCAACCCCAGGGGTATAGCTCCTCCAGCAAGATCACACCAAATCCTTGACAAACAGCTCACTAGGGACTAATTATTCAAATATTAGATACTAGGACAACTTTTATCATTTAACCACCAGAGTAGGCATTTTATTGAGGATGCTATTTCATAATATATATATATATATGTATATATATATATATAATGTGTGTGTATAATATATATATAATATACATGTACTCTTTATCTTATGTAATATAATATATAACATATAATATAATATGAAATACATAACATGTAACCTATCATATATAATATAATGTATAACATATAGTAAATAATACATGATATAATATATGTTGTGTAATACATATGTGATGAGAAGCATGATATACAATATATGATATATGATTACATAATATATAGGATATAATATGTATGTATATGTTGCTCTAACCCATATATACTAATATACTTCACACAATGTGAAATTTTATATCATAATTTTGTATACTAATCAGAAAATTTTATATAATATTAGGAAACAAAGGAAATAGTCCTGAGAATTTAAAATGAAAGAAAAAGCTGTATTCGATTGAGTATAAATCTCATATAATAGATAACTTTATATAAATAGTCACATTGTGTGAAATCTATTCAGTTTGTTTGGGGTACAGCATTATATAAATGCTCTCTATAAGTCACACAATATAATTATATAATTCTTTAACCCAGGTAAACTAAATAGATTTCACACAATGACAGTTTAAATAAATGTATCAATTATGTGAGCTCAATATATCATATACAATAAAAATATAGTATGTAATATATAATATGTAATGTGTAAGTGCAATGTGCAGTATGCAACATGTAATTTGTAATATGCAATATGTAATGTGTAATGTGTAATATCTAGTTGTATATGTAATACTCTAACTTATGTACTTTATGCATATATATTATATGTGAAATTATATAGATTAAAAATATGACATTTCTAAATTTTTGAATTTTGCATTTTGTTATTAATAGTTAACAAAATGATGAAAAATATATTAATAATTTTACCATGATTTCAGGACAGTAAGAAGAAATTCTAAGAAGCATAGCTAACAGGAACATCATCATTATAAAAACTTACCCCATGTTGGCAATGGGTGGTTAAAGATATGCTAGTATTTAACAAACTCATATAATAACATTTAAATATTTGATGTTGGGCACCAAAATGTTGTGCCTCACTTATTTATCTGTTACAAGTCCTTTTACTGCATAATATTTCCCTGCATCCTCACAGCCTTGAACAGAGAGCAGTAATGTGGGTAGGTGGGAGTTTCTTCCATCAGCAGGACACCAAATTTCTTCCATAATGGTAAATGGGGCCCTTGCACTCAAGGACAGCATTTGGCAGATGCAGAGTCTGTGTCCAAATATTTTCACAGCTTCCAGTTTCCAAAATAAACAGAAAAACACTATGCCCAATAAATATAATGAGTGGATTTGGTCTCTTAACAATCTGCCCCTATTTTTCTTAAAACAGTGTTCCAAAACATGGAAAATTGCATCAATTAGCCATTTTCCATTCCAGTGATTCTAGGAGAACTGTTTTGTCCGTAGTAGTATTATATTTTCCAAAAACCTATCAATCACTATTGAGTATATATCCAAATGACAATGATAAAACTCTATGACTATTGAACTCAAATATATGCAATAAGCAGGTAGTAATATAAATATATGTAACATATTTTATATATAAATACATTATATATAATACATAAAGCCTTGAGGAATATAGCTGCACATTTGGTCACTTTTTTTTCATTGACTTTGACAGAGTAATAGTTAATAGAAAAAATTCTACTTTGTTTGTTAAACCATCAAATAGTTCATTAGTTCTAGGACACAGGCCAAGGAGTGACTATAGGCAGAGATTCTGCAGCCCAGCCAAACCCTCCCCTGATGATTACGAATCATGAGTCCTTGGATTCCTGCTTGCATTCTCATAGACTTCAGAATTCTCTTTTATGGAACGAGAATTGGAAACACATTTGCCTCAGCATATTGCTAATGTGATTACCAGTGCTTTGCCTGGCTCCCTAGGAATCCAATAAACATCACCTTTCTCTGCCTATTGTCTAGGCAATGAGCTCAGAGCAACTGTATTAGGAACAACAACAATGTGTAACAGAATACCACTTAGAGGAAGTAAGAGCAGCCATATTAGACATTTAATTTAGCAAACACAATTAGTTACAGCAATTAAGGTTGTATTTGTGAGCATCAGGAAGCACTGCTAATAACGAAGCCTCAGAAGTGCTCTTCTCTCCTGCTGTATATAATTGGGGAGATTTGCAGTTTCTAGCTTGTGTTTAGCTGCACAGTGGTGTTGTCATAGATGGTGCCTTGAACATTAGCAGTTTCAACACATCTGGTGTTCAGTCACATATCACAAAAGCATTCAAGGGTGGGATAGAGCTGGGGTGGGGCAGTGCCTCATCTTCTTGCCTTTCAATCACAAAACAAATATTCCCCAATTTTCTACTGGGATATTGTTGATGTCTCAGTAGTATTATGTGTTTCAGGAAGGTTACTCCTGGCTGCAATGTGTTCTAAAGTAGCAAACTGGGACCTTGCTCTCTCCAATATATTCAAAGTGATATTTATAGGAAAGAGATACAAGGTAATGTTTTATAGTCTTTTGTAATAGTCATCTTGGGAATCATTATAATTTAGTGTTTGCTATACTCATTTTACTGCCTAGTATTTATTATGGGAATTTGGTACTTTACCCCTTTCACTGCTTCATTCCTCTCCCAGCTTAATGAGAAGATGACATAAGGAAGTTTTATTTTGTACCTGAAATTGTTATGGTTTTTGTTTGTTTGTATGCTTGCCTCTTTCTTTGTTTCTTTCTTTGTTTCCTCATTTCTTTGTTTGCTTCTTTCTTTCCCTCTTTCTTCCTTCCTTCCTTCCTTCCCTCCTTCCTTCCTTCCTTTTTTCTTCCTTCCTTCCTTCCTTCCTTTCTTTCTTTCTTTCTTTCTTTCTTTCTTTCTTTCTTTCTTTCTTTCTTTCTTTCTTTTTTCTTTCTTTTTCTTGTTTTCTTAAAACAATAGGAGTTAAGCAACATGAGAAGTTTGCCATCACTGCTCACCTCACTCAGTGTGTTCTACCTGAACAAGCGTTCCTTGATTTTCTCAAGTTTACAATCCCACATCTACCTTACAGCCATTCCATCGTTCTTTCTTTAGTTTTGAAAGTCTCTTTAAGCCATGTTCTCCACTGTCACTGCCACCCACTGTCCTGTCCTCCATTACCTGTGTTGCAAGCTTCCCCTCCAAGGTGCAGTTTATCTGGCTCTATGTCTTTTCAAACATTTCTCTATCTCATTGATCATATATTTTTGTAGATTTTCCATTTTTAACTTTATTCTTGTGAACCTTCTGCCCGTGTTAGTACATAATCAGATATGCCCAACATTAAAGTCGCTCCTCTCAATATTTTTCTCATTCTGCAGCTTTTTGAACCTAAAACTGAGCCAACTACAATTATTAAATATATGCTAGACAAATGAAAGAATCACTCCCTTCTCCTCTCTCTCTTCACTCCCTATACAGCTGAAGGAAAAATATTGTGAAAACAATTTTGTTTTGTTTTGTTTTGTTTTGTTTTTCGAGACAGGTTTCTCTGTATAGCCCTGGCTGTCCTGGAACTCACTCTGTAGACCAAGCTGGCCTCGAACTCAGAAATTTGCCTGCCTCTGCCTCCCAAGTGTTGGGATTAAAAGCGTGCGCCACCAACGCCCAGCTGTGAAAACAATTTTTAACAGAGTTCTCAGTCAGAAGTTTCTTAGAACGAGAAGAATTATATATTTATTAAATAAAAAATGTCTTGTCATATCTACATAAAGTTCACTGATCACTCATTCTGATCAACTGGAAAATAATTTAGAGTATCTACTCTGATACTATGTGTTGTTTAATGGGCAACTCAACAAAGGATTTTATAGTTGACTTCAAACCCTGAAGGAAAATTGCTTTATGTCACATACTTCTTTATTTTTAAACTGGGATTTTAATTTATTTATGTCACATATTTCTAATGTTAAGAATCATATTCATGATCAAATTTTAGTGTTTGTGCATAGTGAAATTTGCTTTTTAATGGCTTCTCTAAAACATTAAAATTAATTGTAAAGATTTATTTATAATATTGAGTTATTTGTGTGTCTATGTATCTGCCTGTGTGTATGTGGATTTGATTGCAGGTAACTTCAGAGGCTGGAAGATAGTGTCAGATCCCCTGGAGCAGGAGGTTATGAGTCACTTGGTGTGGATGTTCGGAAATTAACTAAGATTCTCTGCAGATTTAGTTTTAGTATACACTCAACCACTGAGTTATCTCTATTGTTCTTAAGTATTAATTATGAAGGATAATTTTCCCCAGCTAAAAAATATAGATAATACCTCCCCAAAGAAGACACACAGTTGAAAAATTAGTGCATGGAAGCATGTTCAGTACTGTGTCTTCTAGGAGAGCACTGAGAAACCATTTGTGGCTGCTCAAGAGCATCCCTTAGAAAACGTGAATACAGAATCTCCAGGACACCAAATATTTCTGAGGATGGAGGATGAATAGCCATCACCAGATGCTGATAGGATTACAACATGATACAGCTGCTATGATATGGTTTGGTTATTCTAAACATTTTTCCTAATAATATTAGCTAGAACTAATGCCTGATGGTACTTACCCAGAAAAGTTGAAACTGTGTGTATTCAAAGAACTGTACATACCAGTTTATTAACAAAATTGGAAGCAATCAAAATGACCTTCAATATGTATTTAGATATAGAAATTGTTTATATGCTAGATAGAGTATTGATTATTAATAAAATTTGCATTTATCAATATATGAAAAGACATTAAGTTTATAACATATAAATAAGGGAAAGAACAGTCTAAAATAGATTAAATAATAAATGACTTAAAACTGATGTTTCAAAAGGGTCAACAAAGAGATGTAAGAGATCAATGGTTACCAGTTTCTGAGGATGTGAAGAGGAATAAACACATGATGCATCCAACATTTATTTACAGGTCTTGATTGTGTAAGTAGGGATAGATGTGTTATGCTGGAGATTCAATTAGTAGAACTGTCCTGTGTGGTACTGCCATAATAGAGACACTAGGTTAGTCTAACAAGAGGTGCCTTTATTCCTGATATTTTTTCTTCACAATTTGCCATCCAGTGATATTCCCTCCACATCTTGATTATAAATCTCCACATCACCATGTTACACGTAAGTTTCTGACTTGCTATCTCTACAGAACACACTGGGCTATCTTTACAACTATCAGGAAAGATACACCTAATGGAGCCTTTCTTAAATCCTTAACAAAGGGAGAGATGTTTTCTTTCAAATCTACCTAGTCGTTTTTGTCTTCTTCCTTCATTAGTATGTCTAAATGACCCAAAGGCAAAGATATATTCAAATTCTATTTAAGTTATAAGGATTAGTATTTTTTATAAATCGAAATCCAGTTTATAGTGCTTTTTGATTTTGTCAACCAAACAAAATATTAATCTTCTCAGGGACAATTTTGGCTTACGAAACCTAATCATAATTAAGTTAATTATAATAGCAATTGACCATAACTAAGCTGAATATTATTCAGGAATTTTTTAATGTAAAAAGAAAATAAACTAACATAATAAAACTTTTGCAGCAAATAAACCCCTCACATAGAGCCACAAAATATCCAAATTGAATTGTGTCCTTGTTGGGCTCATGAGCAGGAAATAGCTACTTATAAAGCATTGATTGTCTTGGTCAGAAAATAAATGCTTCCAGAGCACAGCACCAAGAGTAACATCCAGAACCTCTAGTGCTCTCTTGTTTTGGTTATGAGCCTTACCTTAGTGGTTCTAACCCTATCACCGGCCTTTTTGTTGTCCAACTATATGACAGGTTTGTAGTTCCCATAGTGGATTTTGCTGTGATATGAATCCAGTTTATACATTAAGACACAATAATGAGACTCCAGCTTTATAAATCAATGTAACTTTAACAGTGATAGGGCAATATTTTCAACTCCATACTGTGAACCTTAATAATCACAGGAATATTACTTACCACTTGTTATGACTATCAAATGGAGAGGTTTTACAGTGATTTTATTTTCTTTTGTCTAGTTTTTCTAACAAATTTCTCTCTTCTCTCAGAATGTCTGGTTTAGGCATCATGAAGCCCATACTGTTATTCACAAAACCTGATTGATTCCTTGTTGCTCTCCTCTCCCTCAATGGTAACTAGCTCAAAGATGATATTTTTGGAGGTGGTCAAGCTTCTTCTGGGAAAGGAATGTAAGTGAAATGCCAACAGCTGGCTCTCCTTTTGGAAAGGCTTGAGTAGTTGGGTCCCCACATGGCAAGGACTGTAATGCTTGCTTCATTTTTGCCCTCCATTTGCAATTTTGCCTTTGCTAACAGCAGTTTTTATTTTCACTTTTTCTGTGACAGATGTTTCCCCAGAAGCAGAAAAAGAAAGGTACCGCTGATTCATTCTCATTTGTCCATGAGGATTGTGGGAGTGAAGCAGATCACTACTCCTCTGCTTGTTAATAGCAATAATGCAGTAGAGTCAACATGGGGCCTTGTCTGGGTATATGAGCTAACATCTGGATGTTCTTTCAGGATAGGAATTTCTTTATGACCACAATTTAGCTACCCCCTATTCCAAACAATAATTAGATGGTTATCAAAAGGTTAGGAAGGTCTTATTGGATCATTAGTCTCAAGACTAAATAGAAGCATTCAGAGGTGAGCTAAGCAAGGATTAGGAACTGATTCAGGTTACTAATTTGCCCAGAGCCATATGCTTTAGAGGAATTAGATCTCCTGGTCAGGATGTGGGGAGACAAAGGTGCCTATTATTAAAACAGAATTTCCTTGGTATGTAGTCTATACACACTCTCTACATAGTAAGCACAATTGATCCCAACCACTCTCACTTGGTTGTGTACCAATATGCTGAGTTAGATATTGACTGATTGCTAAAGCTGGTCCTCTTTCTTGATATAGTTCATGGGTTAGCAGGGAACTGGGGGAATTGAGGAGAAAAAGGAAGGGGGAAAGTAACATGTTCTTGTTAAACATAGAAGATCTTAAAAGAGACTGTGAGCAAATGAAAAAAATGAATGAGAAACATATTTCAGCTTTGAAAATTTGTGTTGTCTCAGTGCCAGAGTGTGTGAACTGCACTTCTTAGTCTAAGTCTTCTTTTGCTGATTACACACATCTTCCTTCAGGTTCTGAACCAAGTATTTTCTTAATGCTAGATGCCTCAAGGTGGCAAGGCAATAGAGTTTATTGATAAAATATCTAAAGGTGAAAAACGCTGTTACAATTTAGTGTGAAATTCTAATTGGGAATCAGTTTTTATCCTTCACAGGTGGAAAGTGGATCTATTTATTTTCTCTTATATGCCACTATTTCAAAGGCAGCTGATAATTGGAGGTTTCTTTCCAGGTGTGCTGACATTCTCTCCAGGACTTCCTTACCAGATCAAGCCCAGCTTTCTGCATGGCCATATACATCTATAGCTCTCTCTATGAAGAGAACTAATACTCCTACACAGGCTCAGAATTCTCATCCGCACAAATCATTAAGATCAACAATACTATCTTTATTTTAGTGTTTAAGAATCTGGATGCCAATACCTCAGAGATCATACACACGATTTCAAAAGTAGAAAGTGGTAAAATTTGAAAACCTTGGCTCTCAACTCATTGTACAACCTATAGATTGTGCCTTGGTCCTCATTGTTGCTAATCTATTCTCTAAAACCAGAAGTACCCTTGGTTTTCTTTTATGCACTAAAGTTTCTATTCCTCTCATTTTCACAGAGACAGATAGTTGAAATTCATGTCTGTCACCATTGTCTTCATGCCTTTTCTCACTTATACTTTGTGTTTTTTCCCATAATGTTCTATTCTACAGAACTCCTGGGTGGTAAACCTCTCTAACAGTTTTCTTCACATACACTCTGACCTCAGTTTTGTACAGGGAAGCATATAAACTTAACATTTCTTAATACCTTCTCTGAGCTCCTCCCAGCCTTTAGGCAAAATATCACTAGGGAGATGTGAGACTTTGTTCTACTCTATCAGTTCCAGAAGTTGACTGTGAAATTGATTTGCACTTTCATCATTATCACACATCTTTTCTTCCCTCCCACTCTGAAATTACTCATGTGTATTACCTCATTATCATTGTGGTGACCTGCTTCTCCATCAACTAGCTCCTTTAGATTTTTCTCATGTGGATCCATCTGTGCAAGCACTGATAATTGTGAACTCTCGTTCTCAAACATGAAGAGACCATTCTCCCTCCACCTGCTACCTGAAATCCTACAATGAAACAATAGCCAACATAAATCCAACTTCTTGATTTTGTGTTTAAATACTACTTCATACATCATATGTATATTATGTAGTAGATGATATTGTAAACTGTTTAAACTGAAAGAAATTTAAACACAGGTTTTGAATATGCTTTCACTAATGATTTTACATCATTTTGTTACATAATTATTTCTATATCTTTATCTTATATTTCTATATGGAGATTTGTTACAGGATGGTTGAACCCATCTACTTTGCTTCATTGTCTTGATATCATGAAAAATTATTGAATACTTCTTAATATAAATGTCTGAACTAATTAGTCAAGAAACAAATCTCACAAGGTCGTAAAATTCAAACAAAGGCTATATGCACAAGGTTCTACCTTTACAATCTGTAAGACATCTGAGTTTCTCTCACATCTTGCAACTGTTCCTATCTGTAAGCTAAAAACAATACTGTCTACTTGTGTACTTTCCTGTACACTCTGAAGCCAGATGGTGGGTATGAATATGTTTTACAAACTTGAAAGTGTTGCATTAATTGTTTGGCTCATATCCTACAGTCATCACTTAAAAACATTAGAAAGTAATTAAATTCAACAAACATGTATTGAACATATATTATGATCTAGGTGCTTTCTTAGTCTCAGGTATATAACAATAATCACATGATTTGTTTCTGAAATACAGATAAGGTGGACAAGATCAATGTTTTGGCATTTTTTAATGCTTTAGGAGTTTACTGAAAACTAGGTAGATCAGTCTAATAAAATCCAATGATGTCCTTTGTTTTATAGAAAAGAAGCAAACACTGGTCTTATACACATGAGAAGCTGCAATGAAGATGGTGGTTTCTCTTTTGGAGCTATTAAAGGAAGTTTTTATGGCCCTGTTTTTATTTTTCTTTGCTCCCTTCATCTTGAGAGCAGTCATGGTGACTTTTTGCACTATTGTACAGCCTTTTTTGTTCTGACAAAAAAGGGTCTGCCTCCCTCCTTCCATCATAAGAACCCTGAGATCACACTGTGTCTGCCCACATTATACCACACAGCTTCCTTCTGTAAAGTCTGTTGATAACTAGCAAAATTCCCACATGGTCTAACTTCACTTTCTATGTAAGACACATTTTTCTCAGGGTCCAAGGAGTTAGAAGTTGGATGTTTGAGAAAACCTCTATGTATGTATCACTGTCTCATGAGAAACTGGTAATATTTTTGATTTTATGTTTCCTCATGAATCTGTGTGATATGATACCATACCAACCATATGATAAAAATGCAAACTAAATTGAACTAAACCATTCATCACTAAGTTACTAAAAGCACTCATTTCCTCATTTTAGTAGCCACTCAGATAAACTTTAATAACACTTTTTATTTGCTTAAATATCCCCTTAAGTACTTATAGTTAGATTTTGTTGTGGGTCCAGAATTGAGTTCTGGTTATGGTACATATTTATTCTCTTAACAAATGAATAGAGATGATCCTGAGGGTCATCTTTTCTGTGGTGAAAAATAAAATGTTGAAAATATAACCTAATAGCACTTCAGCCATTTCAAAACCATATTCTGGGGTCAGCAAGATGGATCAGGATCAGCAGGTAAAGGTACTCACTGGCAAGCCTGAAGACTTTTCTTTGATCTTTCAGAAAGACATAATGGAAAGAGAGAATATATTACCAAAATTTGTCCTCTGATCTGAACAGATGTACTCAATTTGTACATATAAGAAGGCATATATTTAAATAAATGTATATATACATATATATACATATATATGCATTTGGAATCTGAAATCTATTTAGTTGGTACTATTATAAACACACACACACATATACATACATACAGACATATATATATATATATATTTGTGTCAGTTATATAAAAGTTATTTTACTGAAATTACTTCAGATCTTGATCAAGTACATACAAGCTGTGTAAACCAATCAGCATATTTATTTCTTCTACTTTTTCCTGAAATGTGGGGAAGATGATGCTCAAATGTTTTTAATTTTATACAGAATTGTTGCTTGTCTCCAGGAGGATAGGATCTAAGCACATCAGCCTTTAGTGTCAGTTTATATTGACCACACAGTGGAAGGTAGTGCAACCTGACTTAAACTATGTAAATACATGGAATTATTTTTACCATGTATTAACTACAACAACAGATACCCTTAGTATTTAAAAACAGCAGAACAAGTACCAATTTAATGAAATAAATTATGAATCACACCAGCATCTGCTACCTTTTTAACACACTGTAATTTAAGGTTTATTGCCAGAGAGGGAGTTTTAAAAGAGCATTCCCTGTAGTACATTATTGGGTAGTGACACATGTGTGCAAACCATGGAACTGATACACTGTTTTCAAAATGCAAAACACTGAGAAAAACTACTAGATCAAAGAAAGAGCAGTGAAGCAAGGGGGTTTTGTGACATAAAGCCAATGAATAAAAGCCTATTTAAGTAATGATGCGGGAAATTCTAAACCTCAGTGGAGTTTGAATTTTAAATAATGTTTGTGGCTCCAAACCTGTGTGCTGAGGATTCACATGAGAGAAATATTTTTAGAAATGATTTTCAAAACTTCTGATTCAAGTTAGAGAACACAAGATCCACTTGCAAGAACAATGGCTCAGTAACCTGTAAACGCTCCTGAGCTGATGAAGCTTTACAAAGAACAGATTAATTCATTGTACACATGGTTTGATACCAAGACCAGGTAAGGATGTGACTTCCGGATCCACTGTAATTAATTCAAACTTCTATGTGTAAATTTGAGCAGGTCTATGCCTCTCTCCCGATGTTCTTTTTATGGAAAAGAAAAACTAACCAAGAGAAATTTATGAGGTGTTAAGCACATGATCACAATATCTTAGTCTTATTTACTCCTTTAATTGGCATTTATGTCCAGGGAACTGGAGAGTAGAATTGTGGGTAGAGGAGTATATCCTGTGACTGAAGAAGATGTTGGCCCTCATAGTAAACACAATAGAAAACTCACTTAAACCCACCTTAGGACAAACACAATGCTTCTGAAAATAGCAGGCTCTCTTCTGAGATGTCAAAAATGATACAAAGTCATGTGAGACATGAGTGGGTGTTACAGATAGAAAGCACATGTCTAGTTACACAGGAAAGCCCCCCCCCCCAGAGTCTATACAGAGATAAGAGGTAGAAAACACAAAATGTGGGCTGGAGAAATGGCTCATAAGAGCACTGACTGTTCTCCAAGAGGACCCGAGTTCAATTCCCAACAACCACATGGTGGCTCTATAACCATCTGTAATAAGATCCAGTGCACTCTTCTTGGTTGTCTGAAGAAAGCAACAGTGTGCTCATACAAAAAAATAAATAAATAAAATAAATAAAAACAAAAATATCTTTATAAAAAAAAGAAAGGTAGAGACTGAGGAGACAGGAGGAGACTGCAGAAGTAACAGATCCAGCTTCAGCTCAGTTACTGTAAGGATTATATGAGGTTGTATCCAACTCATGTATCACTTACACTTCAACCATTTTGGTGGGTGGAGTTACATATTGTTAAGAATCAATGTGTCTATCAAAATGTCAATAGCTTGGAACGGTATCTGTGACCATGCTGCACCACAACACTGAGGGATAGGATGTGGGATAGAAGGAGTCAGACCCAGATGGAAGCATGCACTACACAGTGACTCAAATGTCATTTCAACAAAGGACTGCTAGAAGCTCATCATTATTTGCATTGGCTTTTCTTTGAATTTGCTTTGTGTCCAAACACCCCGTCCTCCCCACATATGTGTGTGCTCACCTACAGGTGCTTGCAGACTCACTTCTCCCATTTCCATCAGCTGGGTCACATGTTCAAGCACAAGCCCTCCAGGCTAACCGATGAAGTTGTTCTTGATCCAGAAGCCAGGAATGGCTGCCATAAATTTAAAATGAGGAAATACACTGTACAATGGACCCTCCAGCTTCAAAGCAATTTTCTGTGTTCAGTGTTCAGAATAACAGTGTGGTGTGTAGGACAGAAGCTTGAAAATTTAACAACACTCAGCAAGTTGGCTCCCACTAGCTGTAGTGTCATCAGGATCCAAGCAGGATAATATTATAAAAATTAATGCTGAGAGTTGGAGATTGTTTTGGTCATTCCCAGGAGAGAGACTCCAAACTGGTGCAGCCCAGAGCATATGTGCATATAACAGTGTGGGGAATGAAGAGGTTGTGTTTATGTATTTAGAATTATATAACAATAATAGAAGAAAGAGGGCAGTGAAGTTGAGAGTGAACAAGCTGGAATTTCACTGAAGTGGTTGAACAGGGGAAAAGGTGGGTGGGAGTAATGTAATTATAATTGAAAACTGTAAAATTTATAAAATAAATTATTGAGACAAACTTTCTATGGTTTTGTTGAATTTGTTTATTTGTTTTGTTTCGCTGCTATACTTGAGCAAATATGATGAACTAAGCAGTTGATATTATTTTGATACAGATAAACCTTACTCTTCATATGCAGTTGTAATTGCAACAATCTGAAATCACTAAACTGGAACTGACCATTTTTTCTCTATACAGCAACCATGGAAAATCTCCTGGGGGACATTTCTATCTACACAGAAATGAGGAACACTTAGTGCAGACCTGGTGAGGTCCTGTAACCTGAAATGCATGAAGACACCTTAGGAAGTTTCAATAAGGCTCCAAGAAGGGAGAGGAGGTTCTAATTGAGACAGAAGAACTGTTTGAGATGAACGATGACTTTAAAACTATCAGAAGAGCCTACAACAATTTAAACCTAGCCCTCTAAAATAAGACCCAGCCAAGCGAGAAAAAAAGTTAATAGCACACAATCATTAACTTTTAATTCTTTTCAACATTATCTATCGTTCATGCATAGTATTAGAATAATGATCTTCAAAAGAAACATTAATTTCTCTTGATTTAATACATAGTTGTACTTCTTTGACTTAATTGTATCTTTCTCATTTCCATTTCTATGAAATATTAGAACATCAAAACAAATTTTATTGTATGGTGAATAGCCAAATTAACTGCTTGATTACTTCATTTTACGGCAGTCTTCCTCTATTGTATCTGGGATACATTTTTTTTTTTATAGACTTACTCAGGAAGTCACTTCTCTGTGTAAAAGTAAATATTCTAACTGTCCAGTGGGCTTGTTGCCAAACATTAATTTTGTAGCTTTTAATTGTTGAAGTTGTTCAACAGACAGCAACTTTTAAAATATATATTGAAAATTGTACATTTTTTTCAATCACCAGTATACCAAAGGTATGCCTTAATAATCTTGGAGTCACAAAACGCAAATGTCAGACTAGTCCCAACTTAAAGTGACTTCTGGGTGTTCAAAAATACAGCTGTGTTATGAAAAATATTATAGTTATTTCTTCTTATTATTATATAAATGTGATAGGGACACCAATCATTTTTATGTTAAGCAGAAGTCTACGTAGGTTACTTATTTTGTAATTGAAAATATTTAGTGAATGCCAGATATTTACATAGCACTGTGATTTGTGAAGAAGGACCTTATGAATTATTTAAAAATCTAAGGGTTGGCTAAAGTACCCTTTTTCCTCATTTCCACAGGAAAAAAAATGCAAAGAAAAGATAAGAAAGAAGCACTGAAGTACAGAGAACCTGCAGAGAGAATGTGTGTGCAAATGGAGTGGAAAACAGCCTCAAGGCCAAGAACAGGCTTATGTCTAACCCAGATTTTATATTTAAGAAAAGCATCCCCAGACCTCATTTTTCTCTTTAATACAACGGGATTAACACTATTCTGTGCCCCATATACTGCTGTACATATACTGCTGTACATAGGTCTGGCATGGAGCAAACACTCAAGGTTTTGGAGTCGCTGAAACAATCAGAATATATCACATGATTCTGTCTTGAAATGTTGGGCACCTCCACTGGGAGGCGTGAAAATAAAGGGGAGGGGAAGGAAAGTAACATGCAGTGGATGCAGGAGGCCGCCTACACTCCCCACTCTACATAATGGGCTTCTGGCTGGTATGAGCCACTATCCCAGTCTGCAGGGAGTGGAAAGGAGCAGCCCTGGTGGTCTCTTGGCCTCACAAAGGCCAAGGACGACAGGTTCTAGCTCCTAGGCATCGCAGGACTTCGCTGGGCACCAATGAAAAGCTGAGAACGAGTAGGGGGAGCAGAGGCAGCTCAGTCAGCCCTGAGCCTAAGAGAAAAAAGGGGCGGCAGAGGAAGGGTGCATGGTAGTTCCGACTGGAGCATGGGGTGTGAGTCCTTGGTCCTGTCTCCTGTCTCATAGCTGGAGTTGTAATCAATTGCTCCAGCACTGCGAGTCTAGATGAAAGGATGCAGTCCATGGTCTTAAGGCATTTATGTTAGAAGAGAAAGAGAAAGAGAGAGAGGGGGGGAGGAGGGGGAGGGAGAGGGAGAGGGAGAGGGACAGGGACAGGGACAGGGACAGGGAGAGAGGGAGGGAGAGAGGGAGAGAGGGAGAGGGAGAGAGAGAATGGAAAAGCCATTGGAGGCCACGTGGAGTAAGGGGTTAGGGGAGATAGGGTACAAGAAGTGAGAATAAAGACAAGAATAAGAGGTTGAGAGAGAGGGGAGGGGTCAAGCAGCTTCTTTTATAGTGGGCTGTGCTGCCTTTCTGTTCCCAGGTAACTATGGGGCAGGGCATACCTGGCTGTGGTCAGGTGACTGTGGGAGTAGAATCCAGCCCAAATGCTGGGAGCTGGGGTATTGTCTAGCCACAGGATAATGGAGTGTCAGCTGCCTTAAATCAGGAGTGTAGCTTACTATTCAGTCCCTTGTAGAATTTTCTACTGAGTGGCGGAAATAAGCCTAGCTCAACCAAGAACACAGACTGCATTTCACAGTCCAACATTGAAAGATGTCACTTCCTGAATTCCTGTTCAGCTTGAATAAAGCAGCCAAAGACAAACTGACCGTAGATGAGAGCATGGTAAATTCAGTGACCTCACAACGTAAAATTTAAAAGAACTCTACTCTTAGTAGAGACCAATACTGAGCTCTAGAAGAACAAGCAAAGAATGCAAATAGAGATTAAACAAGAACCGGCTGAAGAAACAAACTAACAACAACCTCAACAAAGTTACATACTTGGAGGACAGGAGAAAACGGAAGGGGGGGGAGGGAGTTAGTTTACCCACAATAGACAAAGCTAAATGTTATTAAAAACAAGCATACAATTTACATGTATTGCAACTTTGAAATCAGTTGTCCTTTTTAATATTCATTAGACAGTTGCTCAGTTTAATTCTGATTTTACAACAGCTAACTCATTTTTGAAAGATGAAGTAAAGCTGAAAAGTATTAGTAAAAAGTAATCAGATCCAAACCACAGGAAAATATTGTTGGCATTTAGTCTATGCTCTGCACCACAGTATGCCTGACTCAGTATAAAAGGCGCTTCTTGCCCCCTCCTCACTCTCTTGCTCTCTTCTCCTCTCCTCTTGCTCTTGCCCCCTCTCTCCATTCCCCTCCCTGCTCTCTATCCACATGCTCATGGCTGGCCTCTTCTCCCTCCTCCTCGTCCTTGTCCTCGTCCTCGTCCTCGTCCTCCTCCTCGTCCTCCTCCTCGTC
>NW_022196904.1:43673415-43697095 GCF_008632895.1 Mastomys coucha | reverse complement strand
TCTCTCTCTCTCTCTCTCTCTCTCTCTCTCTCTCTCTCCTCCCTCAACTCCCCCTACTCATGACCTAAATAAACTCTATTTTAAACTATACCATTCCATTGCTGATACCTTAGGGGGGAAGAGCTACTTCAGCATGGGCAGGCAGAGGCACCCTTTGCCCCAACACCACACCACATCGCCACCAAACATATCCCTTCCTTCTTATCTTTTTATAAAATACACTAAATGTATTTCATTTCAAGCTTTTAGATTTGACAAAAACATTTTAAAGTCCTGTTTTGGGTGATACTATTTTTTATGCATTTTAGAGCAGTAAATTTAAATTGTCACAGAAATGTGCTTTTAAGTAATAGCCTCAGAATTTCCTGAATCATCTTTTGTGCCAAGTAACAACAACACAGAAATGTCATTTCTGGTTAGGAATACCTCAAGTAGGAAGACATTTGAAACAAAACGTCTGAATATTTATAAGAATGTGTTAGCAAATAAGGAGTGACGAGGAATTATGTTGCTGAATCTGGATCAAAAAAGCAAATACCAATGAAATGCAGAGATAAACCAAGAACTTGTGTTAGTGTTAGAGAGCGTGAGTACGTGGCTAATTTTCCTTCCAGAAGTTGATTATTTACTGTAATTTCTGACATTTCAGCATCTCATTTATAAACTTGACAGTGAGCTCTCTTTCTCACTTCATCTTACTTCCTGTTACCAGCATCTGCTCCTGACCCTCTGGTCTAGTCATGGGGCCTGACTTCCATGTTCTGCTTTTTGTTTCAAGAGCACTGAGGATGTACCTCATAGACAAGGACAGAGTACACTATTTAACGAATAGCCTAACTCTCTGAACTTTGTAAGAAAACACCACCCAAATGAACGCTGACATTGCTAAACCAAAGTTGATAAAGTTTCTAGTTAACAGTTAACAGAAGATAAATATGTTCACTTATCATACTTGAGACTGTAAATGTAAAATCACATTTCACTGTGAATACTAAAATTAGGGGAGAAATCTTGATTAAGGAGACAAGTAGCTTAAGGTAAATTGTGAAGAGGAAGAGAGGAGAGAAGAATGGAAAGAGGTTAGGAGGGAGGAGGAAAGAAGAGGGAAAGGGAGAGAGAGAGCTCTTCAATCTAAAGTGTTCTGGTATTTCTCTCTGAACCCACTGTAATTATTTTCCTCCTTTAATTTGTGCATCAAGTTTCTGCTAAAGACAAATGACTTGGAAGTTTCTGCATGTTCTGTTGTGTCACATGATACAGACTCATATGATATTTTGTTGGATTCACCAGAGGCCTGGCTATTTCTGCCACAACTGCAGATGCTTGTTTAGTATCCTGACGCTACTGAACTAGACAGCTAGTACTGTAACAGAGATTGGAATTGCCGCCAAAGAACTACTTTTAAACAGTTATACATCCCTGCTGGGAGCTGCCTGGCTTGGAGAAGATAGTGGTGGGAGCACAGAGTAGGACTCTGGTGTGGCTTTCAAGTTTGAGGGGCTCTGGATGTTCCAGCTCTCTAACTATGCTGAAAGGGTGATGTTAACTTCTAAAAAGTCCTATTAACTTTATTGCTCTTTCTGGGGGTAAAAGCTGCTGGCTTAGGTAATTAACACCTGTAGCCTAATAGCAGAGGATTAAATAATGTGGCCTTTGTTCTATTTCAGCAGGAACTGTGCAGCTCTAACTTTCAGCCTGCTAGTCAGAAGTCACAGGAAGAAAAATAGACATTCTGAAAAATGGCTACAGCACTGATTACTAAATTATAAAAAGATTCCTATGAAAGCTAACTAAGGGGAAAAGCCGAAATGTCATAAGTGGAGAAAGGGAAAAAATTCTTTCTCTTCTCTTTGTCCTCAGTACTTACCTATCTTTCAGAATACATGATTACATGTCACAAAGTTCATCACAAGTTCACACAAAGAAGGATTATCATTAAGACTTAAGTCATCTATTTGTCTATATAGCATCACTATAAGACAGTACATCTTCGTAGATCAGCAGAAATCTGTTCAAAAGGGGTGGCCTAATACCTAGTGATTGTTATATATGCTTAATAATAACAGGAAAAGCATATTAAGAGCAGGAATATTTCCTAAAATGAATTCTCCTGGGACTTGTCTATAAGAGCAAATCTGTCACAGATTATATTATAATCTGAAGCAGACCATCTCAGGAAGATCACCTGCTAGATGTTAGCTTCTGTTATGGCTCCTGAAATGTATCTCTGTCCTATTTTCCATCTTTTCTCCCCTACATTTGAATGGTGGCCTATGAGGGGATTCTAAGTATTTAAAAATCCTTATTAAAGTGGGTTGTGAAAAAAATCGAAGCCTACAGACAAATTGGTATCTTATTCTGTATAAGTAGTTTAACAGAATTCTGCCTAATTAAAGAAAAAACCTGGAGAATTAAACTAACCTGACAGTTCTTAATTACATTAATGTTTGTCAAACACTAAAATGCCAAGTGTCGACACATGTGCTATAAATAAGTGAGCTCCACAACTAGCAGATTTTATAACCTATGCTTCTCAGAAAAATGTTTGCACTAAACAAAATGTTGAAAAATATTGAACTACCATCCTAGAACATGCCAACCCCTACTACCTATTTTTCTGTATATTATATTATGCTTTATTTTTATTGAGAAGTAATTTTCAGTGAGAGAGTTTACACTGTTGGCATTACAGTAAAATGATATTAAGCTGTGACATCTGAATGCTGTTCTCATTGATAAAAGAGTTTGTGTACCAGCCAAACGTTAGGCAGAGTTTGGGGAATCCTGCCAAAGAGGGGAAGGAAGGATTTTAGGAGCCAGATGGGTCAAGTAAACTACAACAAATCATAGAAAATCAACTAACCTCGGCCCATAGGGGCTAATAGATGTTGAACCACCAACCATGGAGCCTGCTTGAGACTAACCTAGGTCTTCTGAATATATGATACAGCTGTGTAGCTTTGTCTTCAGGGATAACACCAGAAGCAGGAGAAGGGGTTGTCTCTCTCTCGTGCCTGACTTTGGGACCCTTTCCCTCTACTGGGCTGTTTCATCTAGCCTCAGTAAGATAGGATTGCCTTGTCCTACTGCAACTTGTGATGTCAGGTCAGGTTGGAGTCCTCCTCTTTTCTGAAGAGAAAAGGAGAAGGATTAGATGGGGGTGGAGGGAAGTTGGGGGAAAGAGTAGGGTGGGGAGAAGAGATGAGAAACTACAGATAGAATGAAAACTAAATACATTAATTCGTAAAGAGTGTTTAGTTGTCTAAATGTTGCTGGTTTTCTCCTCTAGAACACATAAGTGAAAGCATGTCATACTTGGGGTCATTGTGTATTTGCTGCAGTAGAATCTCAGTTCAAAATTCTTAAACACTACAGGGTCACGACCAGAGCCTGGTATTTCTTCATGTCAGATTTCCCACTACTGTTTTGATTCTTGCTACTGAAGTTCAAGCTGGGATCTTAAGGAAACACCTCAAATAACCCACCAAATCCTCATGCAGTAAGAACAGCTGTTACCCATGCTCAGTCCTATGTTTATAAGTAACAAAAACAAACACAAAATATCTCTGACTTGTGAATAAGAGCATCACCAAGATAAATATAATCTCCCACAATATTATGCATAACTAAAATACCTAATGCACATGTGCAAATATACATATATGCATAGGCACTCAAAAACATCAGGATATTTATAGGGAACATATACATATATGTATATAGGTATATTTTTGTGTATTGTAATCATGCATGTGCACATATGTATATTTTAGCAATCTGTGCTTATGGTTCAGTTTTGATTATATACCTGTCATCTGATATGTATCTCTTCCACCTATATTTTATAATTTGTTGGCCTATAGTTACTAAAAATACCCACTAATTGAATTGATCTGTTTAACATTCAATGTGGCACAACCTAGAGTCACCTGGGAAATGTACCTTAATTAAATCACCTAGATTAGATTAGCCTGCAGCTTTGTCTGTAAGGATTTGCCCTTGCTGCTGATGTAGGAGGACCTAGACCACTGTGAGTGGTTTCTAGGAAGGTGGTCTTTACCTGTACAAGAAAGGTGGCTGACTATCTGCTTGAGGGAAAACTAGAGAGGCAGTATTCCTACATGTTCCTGAAATCCAGATTCCTGCCTCCATATTTCTGCCTCTAGGCTCCTGCCCTGAATTGCTGGCCTGCCTATCCTTATTGATAGACTGTGACGTAGAAGTGTAAATTGCCCATAAGTTATTCATTGCCCATAAGTTATTTTTGGCCAAAGTGATCATTACAGCAACAACATCATCAACAACAAAAAACTGACTAGAATACTAATAACATGCTATAATTATATGGATTTTGGTTCTGCTTTTCCTTTATCTGAACATTTTTGACTTGTCTAGATAAAAAATTATTAGTTAAACTTGTATATCTCCTAACTCTCTTTTTCATTGAGTTTCTGCTTTGACCTTTGTTATATCTTTTCTGGTGACATTTTGGCCTTATTTTAGCCTATTTTATTCTAAAACCATGAGGTGTATTATTAGGTTGACTATCTGAAATCAATATACATGCTAATACAGGTGTATATTACATAAGCTCTTCTTTGATGTACTCATGGTAAGTCCCAAGGATTTTATATGCCGTGTTTTCCTGCTGGTTTGTGAAAAAAATATTTTATTCCTGCTTTTGGTTTATATAATAACAACTTAGTAGCATGATTTTTATTCTCCAGGTGTTTTTCACAAAAATGTACAGTACCTAGTATACTGATTTATTTAACTCACTGTGTGCGTTCTCTTGAATCTCAGTGGTGTTTCTCCAGTCATCCTCTTGAGTTCTTCATGGACTTCTGTTACTTCTTTCCCTCTGTGATATGTCATAGAGACTTACTGGACATGGCAGTGTTCCTTTGATAGTTCCTCCAGCTTAATCAATAGTGTTGGTTAGATGTGACTAGTGAAGTTTTCTGGGAACCTGTGGAAATCTGTACCTCTAGGGTGCAGCTTGAATAGAATACAGGCAGTTGAGCTGGAGAGCTGTATTGTGTCCTATGGCAATGTTACTGAAAAAAATCAGGAAGGTGGAGGATAGTGGGTACTCTACATCGTGGATTCAGGAGGGAGAGGATTAGCATGTGGTAGGCTCAAATTAAATCATAGCCAAGGGTTTGCCAGCCATAATCCATGACAATAGGAAGCTTCGGGAGTGACCTTGTTCTTCACAGGCACATAGATTTTAGTAGACAGAAATACATTAATACTTTCTCTTTGGATGAGCACAGTTAAAATTCTCAACTTAACATCAGTCAAAGGGGTGAAAATGTATAGTCTAGCTACAGGAGAGACTGAGGAAGGAGGAGCACAAGTTTGAAGCTAGCCTCAGGAGTATAGTGAGACCATATTTAAGAGAGAAGGGCCCAAACTTTCGACCTTTTAGTAGTGTGACCTTGGATACGCTTGTTAGCCTCTCTCAGTGAACGTCATTCATCTGGGAAATTCAATTATGTAAAGCAATGATCACATAGGAGTGACTTCCTGAGCAAGGAGCTGTGGCATGAAAAGTGTTCAGCTATTCTCTAAATTACAGTTGACTTTTCAATCAGCACTAGATCACTTACTTTCAAAGTTATGGCTGAAATATTGATTTGAAATCACACAAAATGCAATGACCACACAGTAAAATGTCACCAGAAATGAACAGAAACTTTTATATTTTTCAAAGAGCATGTCAACCATCAAAAGAGAACTCAGTGACATTAACACCAGCTAAGGAAAGATCTTTACATCATCAGCAACTGCAATCAAGACATGGAAATTAATTAATCATCACCTTGTCTTTATAGTCTTCATAGTTTGTTTGGATCATGACCTTGGACAAGTCATCCAAGTAATTAGCTTCAATTACCTGGACAAATCACAGAGATTATACAAATCTGATAAAAAGATAATAGGATTGTCAGTTAATGACAATATGTTACAGTAATCTCTGAATGTTAGACAAATAATGGTTCATTAAACATTAAATTTTACAAATATATGTATGTATACACAGAGTAATATACATCATATATGCTTATAATATAAATACAATGAATGAGAGGATATGAAACAATTTTTTTTCTAGGTCAACAAATGCAGGGAGGAATACAAAATTAGATTTTTTTTCACAAAACTTGACATTTATGGCAACAAAATATTTTTGGCTCATGGTCCTAGGTTGTCTGTGAAAGCAGTCTGAGCCCATTATATAGCTCTGTGCTTGATCTTCCATTCTGAAAGCGTTATAGGACTCCAAGAATGTCCTGCCCCCCCCCCCACTCCATGGAAACCTACAGGGATCCAAAAACTAAAAACATTGGAACTGTAGCCTATCAATCCCATCCCAGTTAGACATATCTGCCACCATAGTTGATCTTCCTAGGACACAGCCTGAAGAGGTGAGTTGTTCTCAGTTCTCTGAATCACACTTCTCTGAAGGTCCAGGCTAGCACTTCAGTCTGGAGGACTCTTGAGGTACATCAAAAATATTATTCTTCCCCTTGCTTGACCCTTAGGCCCCAAAGCTAACCAGCTCAGAACCCTGTTCTACCAATCCCACCCCAGTGGGATCTGCCTTCCATCCCAAATGTTGTCAGACTTATACAGAGCCTATAGAGTAGGGTCCATTGAGAACATAACCTGCAGAATGGGGTCTGCCTCTGCCACAGCCAGCAAATTCCAGTATCCTGACCTCTATTTTCTGGCCCACAGATCCTCCCTGAGAAGTCCTGTTGCCATCAGGATTATCCAGCCAACACCATGTCAAACCAGATGCCTAAAGGACAGCATAAGAACACAATCAGCAAGACCCTGGAATTTTGATGGGGATTGCACTGAATGTATAGATTGCTTTTGGTAGGATTGGCATTTTTACTGTTAATTCTGCCAATCCACGAGCATGGGAGATCTCTCCATTTCTGAGATCTTCTTCTATTTCTTTCTTGAGAGGTTTGAAGTTATTGTCATACGGATCTTTCAATTCTATGGATAAAATTACCCCAAGGTATTTTATATTATTTGCAGATATTGTGAAGGGACTTGTTTCCCTAATTCCTTTCTCAACCTGTTTATCATTGGTATAAAGGAAGGTTACCAAGTTATTTGAGTTAATTTTGTATTCAGCCACTTTGCTGAAGTTATTTATCAGCTGGAGTATTTCTCTGGTAGAATTTTTGGAATCATTTATGTATAGAAATAATTATATTCATACAACTTTACCAATCTATAATAACATTCTCATCCTTAATTGTCCTTGAAACTCAAAGACATTTAGGAATGAAATGTAATTTACTTACAATTTCTGGAGATCAGATAAAATATCATTAGGATATTGTCACCTTGACAAAATTCAAGTGCCCCTCGTAATAAATGATAGGATACAGAAGAATCCAAGGGATAGTGACAGTATTTACCCTAGTGTTGTCTTCCCCTGATCTATTGGTTGGCACAAATTGATCCCAGCTATACTCTAGCTCTGGTAGAATAATTCAGGCCAATGGGGTCATAGTGATGGGAATCTATTCCACCAAGCAGTAAAGGAAAGAAAATTAAGGAAGAATGGGTGAAGTACAGTGGGCTAGAGAGCAGGAAGGCTTGTCATTTTAATTTTGGAAGTGGTGAAGAATTTCCACTTCAGGATGTTTTATAAATATGCTTCTTTCCTGAGATGCTTCATTTGTTCATTTCAATTTGTTTGAGACTCTTAAACTTTAGCAACTTCAATTACTGAGTATCAATACATACATTAAAATAATTTATTTTCAATGAAATGAATAAAAATATTTCATTAGCATTTTTGATCCTCTTTCTACCCATCTCATTTTTGTTCTGAAGAGAAGTACATTAACAAATAATAACTGGAGACATTTTTTCTGAATATACACCAGCAATGGGATTTCTTTTTCCTGTATGATGTGCAGGGAGCCTCAGTGTAAGACTTACAGAAGTTAGATAATTTCATTATTGATACTTTTTTTGTTCTGACTTGGAAGTTCCACAGAACCACTGTGCAGGAAGAATATCTCCATTGTGCAGGAAGAGTATCTGTAGAAATACTGGCCAATTCTTTATCCTCTGATTTCCATAGGTTGTGCTAAATTCTCATTAGATTACATGTATGTCCCGCGCTATCTCCCGCCAGCAGGAACAACGCGGCACACACAGGATCCTTCTGCAGTACAAGCTTTAATGTATCTTGAGAGCGAGATCACAAGCTTCAGTTGAGGAGGACCCCGACTATCTCAAAACCCTTCCCTTATATAGAGCTCTATGCCCGCCTCAGACGTGGCGACTCATAATAGGCTGTGAGACAATCAGGCCATTTGACGTGACCAAAGGCACTCCGCCACAGATCGTTGGGATTTACAGGCACACGCGCACAAGGCGTTTTTATGCCAACGGCAAGCCAGATGTCATCACCATCTTGTAATGGCGATGTGCTTATGAAGTGGCTTCCCACACATGTACAGCTGAACCACTGTGAATAGTTACTATACAATTTGGGACCTACTTCTGTTTTCATATTCCAAGCACTGAAAAGAGGACTTATACCTGTGAACATTTCTACTATAAAGGATATCCAGGAAGTTCATCAATCTACATAAGATTAAACACAACAAAGTTAACACACAAAGAATAATATTATCAATAGAGTCAAAGGAATAACAGGAAAATGTGAGGAAAATGAAGTAAAATACACCCACATTTCTCCACTCTAACATAAAAATGGCTATGTATGTTGGAACTTTATGCAGCTCTAAAGAAAAATGTAATCATAGAATTTGCAGAAAAATGGGCAGGACTATAATGAATAATATTAAATGAAATCACACAATCTCAGAGAGAAAGAAAATTAAAACACATGATCTCTCTCATACACAGAACCTGGGCAATAATATATGTATATATGTGATGTATATGTGTGAACAAATGTACATCTACGTAAATATAATATGTAGACAGAGAAAAAGAAACTCTAAACCTTAGACACAAGAAAAAGTTGAACACAGGTAATAGACACTGGTTATGAAAGAGTTTGTAAAATTTACTTATTTTTCTAGGTCTAACTCAGTCATGGATTTTTTTTTTTTTTTTTTTTTTTTTTTTTTTTTTTTTTTTACTTATGGTGGCTAATATGTGAAGGAAAATATATTGAACAGTGAAAGTGTAAGATTAAATGCAAAGCTCCATGTTTTCTATTCCTAATGGCTCCTTTAACTGTGTAGAAGTTTATTAAACTGCATAGTCTCTAGGTCTGGTTAATGTCAGTGATTATTTTTTATTTATAATGATCTTAAACATAAAGTTTAAAATAAAAGTTATGAAGAGGTAAATAACAGCAAATAATGGCTGATATCATTGGGCTCGAAAGTCTCCAGAGTGTTTTTCTGTTATTTGTTTGTATTTGTACTACTGAGGTTGAACCTTCATCCATACTAGCAATGATATTCTCAGGTATGTCTATGATTAGAAAAGACAGTTGGCCACAGTAATGTTTAATAAGATTTGTGAAGGAGTGTTGAGAAATGTTCTTCCAACCGATTTACCTCTATCCCACCACCTTTCCAGGAAGTTTGCTATAACTTTGACTCTGCTCTTAACTATCTCCAGTCATGGGGTAGAGAATTTTCTCAGTAGTAAGCCACCTGATGTGGTTGCTGAAATCTGATCTTGAATCCTTTGAAAGATCATTAAACCCCTTTAATCACTCAGTCTTCTCTTCAACTCTAGATAATACCTTTTGAGATGATTCTGGCTTCCTTGGCAGTCTAACTCAGCACCATGGCCATCTATAGTCTTGTCATGAAAACTGTTCAGAGCTCTCATTTCCTAGTGCTCCAAAAGATAACAAGTATAACTTTAGAAATAAAGTGAAGATAGACCATATTTCACATTAAGAATTCATGTTAAGAACATGCTTTGAGGGTTTAACTTGACTGTGATTTAATATCTCAGTTCAGGCATTTATTAAATTGGTACTTTGGGAATTATTCTTACCACCCTGTTCATTATATTTTTCCATCTATGAAAGGAGCCAACAATTACTATGATATTTTTGTCTTAAATTCCAATATCTACTTGCCTTTAATTATATTTTATTCTAGTTTGTACATGATTTCATGAATATTTAATCATTTCAAGACAATAAAATATTATATAAAACATTTTACTGAAATAGACTTTGTGTGCTTAATGCTATTATATATAATACAAATATGATTAATATTTATAAAGTATGATGTATAAATTTTTTTATTCTTCTGTTACTTTATTAATTCAGTTTCAGTTACACACTTTAATATGTAGGTCAACAATTCACAATTTTCATTACATTTTAAAAAATATTTTCTTACATGTAGTTACATGTATATGTGTATGTATATCTCTCTGTGTGCATGAGAGCTAGCATAGATGGACAAGTACTCACAGAGACCAGAAGAGAGTTTAGATCTCAGGAAGTTAGAGGTATAGGTGTTTATGTACTGCTCAACATGAGTTCTGAGAACTGCTCTTGAAGTTTGTGGAAAGCAGTAAGAGTTATTAACTATTGGGTCATCTCCCTAGAACTTACATAACATTGTAATACATTTTGAAAAGATTTAAGGAATAAGAAAAATCACCTGGTTCACACTCTTCTTCTCATAATGTTCTTTCTTTCCTTCATTACAGCCATGGTTTATCTGGTGTTTTGTCTTCCTCTAGTGTTTCTTCTAGTGAAAGCCTTGGGGAGATAGCAATCCTAGACAAAGATGCATTGGACACTGGCATCCAGGCTGTCCCCAGTTGGGGTAAATTCCTCACATATGTGAATAACTTATAAGTGGTAGAATGAAAACTTTTCAGACACCAGAGTCAAAACACACGTGAGTCAGACACAGTCCTACTAGGAGATCAGATGCATTCAGTACCAGTGAGTCCAGACTGACTGAAAGTAGTGGGACATATGAGATTAAAAGAGCAGCCTCTAGCTCCAACAAAGCAGAATTCCCTTGTCATAAGTATTTAAACATTAAAACACAAAACTCTTGAATAACTGTTTATATATTGTCTTTCCTTTGAGGTAAGAACTGATTTCACTGTGCTTTAGTAATGTTATTGCAATTTCCAACACAATTGCTAAGTTCTCAGTGAAGAAACCACTTCTACACTTGTATAAACAATACTATAAGAAGGTTCTGACCTCTGCTTGCTGCACTGAGGTAATTCCTCCAGCTGCTTTATCTCTGGAGTGTCCTATTCAGGCAGATAGAACTCACATCCTCACAATCATCTCTGTGGATTTTCTGACACTTGTGACTCCCATCTCCTTGAAAGATTTTAGTGATGTATGGCTTGATTACGTGAAATAAAGTTTGGAATGAAGATCCATATTCCATTGTCCAGAGAGGAAAGTTTTTGTTATATCAGAGTTCATTTTATGATTTAACAAACCATAAGAAGCCATTAAACTTCATTGACAAATGGAAAGTATCAGAACAGAATGAGGGAATTGCAGATTGGGTAGTCAATTCACCCTATACAAAAGCAAAAAGAACTTGTAATGATTTGTTAAGAGAATATTTGTCATCATTAAAGTCAATGCAACAGAAATGCTTTGTCCATTTACAAATTCCTCCTACTCTTGCACATAGAACTAAAATATGGGACCATCATCACAGTATCTGCATGAAGGGAAGATTAACTACTTTAATAAATACCTTTAATTTTTTTCTGAACACTCAGGTTTAAGGCTTTGTTTATCTCAAGAAAATTGAACTTAAAATCTTTTTAGATTCGTATGGTTACTTTGAAATATCCTATAAAATGATTGCATGTTTCTCATACAATATTTTGACATTTTAGGCTGGTCACTATTTCTGATGATTCATATTCACTTTCAACTTGAAACGATCTAGAAATAGCTAGGAGATAAGCCAATGGGCAAGTTTATAAGGGAAATTCTAGATTAGCTTAACTGAGGTGAGAAGATCTACTCTAAATGTGGATGATGTCATCTCATGGGCTGAGATCCTGACTAAATAAGCAGGTAAAAGAAAGCTGATTACTAGAATTTCTCTTTCTCTCTCTGCTACCTGACAGTGGGTACTATATGACCAGTTGCTTCTCACTCCTGCCTGCTGTGATGACTTCTCTCCTCAAAGCCAGACTATACCCTCAAAATATGAGTAAACAAACAAACCTTCCTTCCTTAATTTGAGCTTGTCATACAATTTTCATAGCAATGCAGAAAGTAATTCTGTCCTTTGTCTTTAACTAACAATGAACGTTGTTTGGGAATATAACAGAAATTCAATCGAATGAACAATCAATTGTTCATTTTTAATTGGGAAATATAGATCCTTCTAGTTTCCATTTGTTCCTGGAACTGACCTTGTACACAGCCCTCCATACCCAGGTCCTAACAAGAGTGAGCTTGCTTCTTAAGAGTGTTGAAACACCTGAGAGCAAAAGTGAGATCACCACTTCTCAAATTTCTGGCCCAAGTGGGTCCTGCCAGAGCCATCAGGACACAGGAACCAAGGAACACCTGGGATTGGATCCTTCCACTTTCCATCTGTCCTGGAGCTGACCCTGTCTCAAAACTCTCTTTAACCAGTTCCCTCCTGGAGAGAGCTGGTCTCTCAAGAATGCTGATACACCTGAGAGCACAGGTGAGACTACCACTTCTGCTCAAATTCCTGGCTCAAGAGGGACATGACCAGAGCTATGAGGACATAGGAACCAAGGAACTGCTGGGAACAGGATACTTCCAGTGTCCTCTGCACCCCAGAGCTAACCCTGTGCCACAGCTCTCCATACCCAAATTCCTCCCAGAGAGAACTTATCTCCTAGGAGTCCTGACACACAGGCTTAGAGCAGGGAAAATTCACAGTCATAGACAGCAAGACCAGCTAACTCCAGAGATAACCAGACTGTGAAAGGCAAGGGCAAGAATATAAGCAACAGAAACCAAGGCTACTGGCATCATCAGAACCCAGTTCTCTCACGACAGAAAGTCCTGGATACACAAGACACTGGAAAAGCATGATACCAATTTAAAATCACATCTCATGATGACGATGATAGAGGACTTTTAGATGGAAACAAATAACTCCCTTAAAGAAATAAAGGAGAACACAGACAAACAGGTAGAAACACTTAAAGAGGAAACACAAAAACCCCTTAAAAAATTAGAGGAAAACACAAAATTGCAGGTGAAGGAATTTAACAAAACCATTCATGATCTAAAAATGGAAATAGAAAGAATAAATAAATCACAAAGGGAGACATCCCTGGAGGTAGAAAACCTAGAAAAGGGATCAGAAATCATATATGCAAGCATCACCAACAGAATACAAGAGATATGAGAGAGAACTCAGGGGCAGAAGATACCATAGAAAACATTAACACAACAGCTAAAGAATATGCAAACTTCAAAAAGCTACTAACCCAAAACATCCAGGAAATCCAGGACACAAGGATAAAACCAAACCTAAGAATAATGGGTATAGAAAAGAGAGAAGGTTTCCTACTAAACGGGCCAGTAAATATCTTCAACAAAATTATAGAAGAAAACTTCCTGAACCTAAAGAAAGAGAGGCCCATAAATATACAAGAAGCATATAGAACTCCAAGTAGATTGAATCATAAAAGAAATTCCTCCCATCACATAATAATCAAAACACAAATGTACAAAACAAAGAAAAAATATTAAAAGCAGTAAAAGAAAAAGGCCAAGTAAATTATAAAGGCAGACCTTTCAGAATTACAGCAGACTTTTCACCAGAGACTATGAAACCTAGAAGATCCTGGTCAGACTTCATAGAGACCCTAAGAGAATACAAATGCCAGCCCAGGCTATAGTACCCAGCAAAAACCTCAATTACCATGGAGAAAACAAGATATTCCATAACAAAACCAAATTTACACAATATCTTTCCACAAACCCAGCCTTTCAAAGGATAATAGATGGAAAACACCAACATAACGATGGAAACTCCACACTAAGAAATGCAAGAAAGTAATCTCCTCTCAACAAACCCAAAAGAAGATAGCAACACAAACATAATTCCACCTCTAACAACAAAAATAAGAGGAAGCAACAATCACTTTCTCTTAATATCTCTGAATATTAATGGACTCAATTCCTCAATAAAAAGACATAGACTAAGAGACCAGGTATGTAAACAGGACCCAGCATTTTGCTGCATACAGGAAATACACCTCAGCGACAAAGACAGACACTCCATCAGAGTAAAATAACACACACACACACAAAATTCCAAGCAGATGGTCCCAAGATACAAGCTGGAGTAGCCATTATAATATCGAATAAAATCGCCTTTCAACCCAAAGTGATCAAAAAGGATAAGGAGGAACTCTTCATACTCATCAAATATAAAATCTACAAAATGAACTCTCAGTTCTGAATATCTATGCTCTAAATGCAAGGGCACCCACATTCATAAAAGAAACTTTACTAAAGCTGAAAGGACACATTACACCTTACACAATAATAGTGGGAGAAAGAATACACAAACAGAAACTAAACAGAGACACAGTAAAACTAACATAAGTTTTGAACAAAATGGATTTGATATATATCTACAGGACATTTCATCCTAAAACAAGACTATAGCTTCTTCTCAGCACCTCGTGATACCTTCTAAAAAACTGACCATATAATCAGTCTCAAAACAGGCCTCGACAGATATAAGAAGATTGAAATAATACTATGCATCCTATCATATCACCAGGGATTAAGGCTGGTCTTTAATAACAACAAAAGCAACAGAAAGTCCATATATATATATATGGAAGCTGAAAAACACTCTACTCCATTATAACTTGGTCAGGAAAGAAATTAAAGACATTTTAAAATTTAATGAAAATGAAGGCACAACATACATAACGTTATGGGACACAACGAAAGCATTGCTAAGAGGGAAACTCATAGCTCTGAGTGCCTCCAAAAAGAAACTGGAGAAAGTTAGCACTAGCACCGTAAAAGCACACCTGAAAGCTCTAGAACGAAAAAAAGCAAATGCAGCCAAGAGGAGTAGAAGGCAGGAAATAATCAAACTCAGTGATGAAATCAACCAAGTAGAAACAAAAAGAGCTACACAAAGAATCAACAAAATTGGTTACAGAGTGGAGAGAGTGAGGAGGGGGCTGAGTCTGGCTCTCGCTCTCACAGCCATTGCAGTACCTTGAGCTCCATAGAGACAGCGCTGGGGCAAGCAAGAGCTGGTCAGGCACTGCGGGACTCTGTGCCTAGCAGAGAAAAATCAGCTAAACATGGGCAAAGGAGATCCTAAGAAGCTGAGAGGAAAAATGTCCTCATACGCATTCTTTGTGCAAACCTGCCGGGAGGAGCACAAGAAGAAGCACCTGGGTGCTCTGTCAGCTTCTCAGAGTTCCCCAAGAAGTGCTTAGAGAGGTGGAAGACCATGTCTGCTAAAGAAAAGGGGAAATTGGAAAGAAAAAATGGGGTACATAAGTAAACAAAGAATTCTCTACTAAGGAAACTCAAATGGTCGAGAAGCACCTAACGATATATTAAGAGGAGAAGAGCCCCTTGGTCCCCAGAAGGCTCAATGCCCCAATGTAGTGTAAGGAGGCAGGTGTGGGTAGGTATGTGAGGGCCCACCCTCCTAGAAACAGGAGTGGGTGGATGGGATAGAAGGTTTCTCAGGGGGGAATTGGGAAAGGGGATAACATTTGAAATGTGAATTAATAAAATATTCTATGAAAATGACAAAGCATATAAAATAGAAAGGTAGATTATATTTTTAGAAAATAACATTGGTAGAAGTAACATAATTTGGCACTGTAACATCATGCTGGTTTTTTTTTTTCTATACTGATATTACTCAGTTTTTTATTCTTCAAGAATTATTTGATTCATGATGGATTTCTGCACAAATGACATCATTTCATAAATTATTTTATGTAACAGTTTGTAACAAAAGAAAAATATTAAGTTGGGCTTGCTATAAACTTAAGTCTCCTTGCTTCATGAAATCTTATGTTAAGCTGTGAGAAGTCAAGTGCCATAAAGAGAAGTCAAGTGCCCACCATAGGCCTAATGCAGGATAGCCTTAATCTGTGAGACCCCTCTGTCACCTGCTACTTCTTCCATTTACACATGAAATGGGCCTGAAGTCAACTTCAGACTTGAGTTTAACTTTTACTTATTCAATTTGCATTTAAATTCTGGGAAGTTTCTTAATTTTCTAAACTTCACATTCACTTTCCGGCAAGATGGAACTCTCCTCTACTTGACTTTGTAAACACTGATGGCTACTGTGAGCCAACACTGACAAAGAGCTCCTCAGTAAGAGTGAGTACTATGTGGGACCTCTGGGTTGTTTCTAGCTTCTGGCTATCACAAATAAGGCTGATATGAATATATTGGACCACATACCCCTTTGGCATGATGGAACATCTTTTAGGTATGTGCCTAAGAGTGGTATACTTGGGTCTTCAGATAGATAAAGTTCCAATTTTCTGCAGAACCTCCTCCACTATGGAAATCATAGTGGTTGTACCTATTTGGAATTCCACCAGCAATGAAAGAGTTTTCCTCTTTCTCCCCATTCTTGCCAAACTGCACAGTCCCTGAAGTTTTGATTTTAGGCATTCTGATTGGTGTAAGGTGGAATCTCAGGGTCATTTTAATTTGCATTTTCATGGTCACTAAGGATTTTGCACATTTCTTGAAGTACTTCTGGTCCATTCACAATGCCTCTGTTGTGAATTCTGTTTAGTTCTATACTCTAGTTTTTGATTGGGTTGTTTGGGTTTTGGAGGTTAGCTTCTTGATTTCTTTATATATTTTAGATATTAGCCCTCTATTGCTTGTGGAGTTAGTGAAGAGTTTTTCCCAATCTGTAGGTTGTTGTTTTGTCCTATTGACTATGTCTTTTGCCATGCAAAAGCTTTTCAGTTTCATGAGGTCCCATTTATCAATTCTTGATCTTAGAGACTAAGCCACTGGTAGTTCTGTTTAGGAAATTTCCCCTCTACAAACGAATTCAAGACTCTTTCCCACTTTCTCTTCTCTTAGATTCAGTTTATGTGGGTTTATGTTGATGTCCTTGATCCACTTGGACTTGAGCTTGTGCGAAGTGACAAATATGCATCTATTTTGCCAGTCATACAAGCACCATTTATTGAAGATGCTTTGTTTTTTTTTTTTTCACTACATATTTTTGGGTTCTTTATCAAAGATCAAGTGTGTGGTTTGATTTCTGGGTCTTCATTTCTATTCCATTGATTAACCTATCTGTCTCTGTATCTTACCATGAAGTTTTTATCACTATTGTTCTGTAGTATAGGTTGAGGTCAGGGTCGGCAATTTCTCCCAAAATTTTCTGCAACAGAAGAATGGATACAGAAAATGTGGTTCATTTACACAATGTAATACTATTCGGCTATTAAAAACCAGAACATCATGAATTTTGCAGGCAAATGGATGCAACTAGAAATTATCATCCTAAGTAAGGTAACAAAGACCTGAAGTGACATGCATGTGTGTACTCCCTTGTCTCATACAAGTGGATATTAACCTTAAAGTGTAGGATAACCCCACTATAATCAAAATACCCCAAGAACCAAAATAATAAGAAGGGCCCAAGTAAGGATGTCTTTCTCAGAATGGAAATAAAATAGATGAAGGAAGTGGATGGAGGAAGGGAACTAGATGGGAGTAGGGATGAGGAGGGTAGCAAGGTATGGTGGGGGCTAAAACAATATTGGGAGAGCAGGGGACTTTAAAAATTACTATTTATGGGATGTGTGATTTTTTTGACAGAGAGACAGAATATATAAACAATAAGAGCAGAGGAGAAATAAATATTTTAACACATATAGTGTGAATGAAACATGTTTAAGTTTGGTAGGGGTACTGAGGTCAAGTTTAAATGAGGCAGAGATTTCAACCTGTATGTCTGAGCATTATGGCGCATCTGAGATGTAAACTTATCTTTTATTTGCCAGATTTAGTTGTTTTCTCAGAGGTTTTCTGTTTAGGAAACTCACCCTGTTCTTTTTTGAACTTTTGTTGGCTGAGTCAAGTCAGCTGTTCTGGCCCAAACTCTGCTCCAAGCAGAGTTTCAAATCAAGAGATTCACATTGAATTCTCTTGGTTTCTGAATGAAATGCTCTATTTGGCCACAAACTAACTCTGGCAATCTATTCTAACCATATGGGTCCATCTCATTCTTTGATTTATTTCATCCTCCTTTACTTATCTTTTCCACTTTTCCACTTGTCTGTGTAAAACTTTCCAACTAAAACTAACACACCCACACCCACACACACATTCCCTATGCTGCCCTCAATTAGCTGCTATTTCATGTTTGTTATTATGATAGTTGGATATATCCTATCTCTGTCAATTTGTCAACTCTTTCTCTGATTCATCATCAGTTTTTCTTCCCCACAATTAAAAGTCATTTTCAAACAAGTATGTATCCTTCTACAAACTAACTTTACCTCTATTGTTTGGGATTAAAAGTGTGTATTAAGGGCATGTCTGTATTCCATCCAGATCACATAGATCTTGAAGGTCTTTGGCTACGATCCCTTGCCACTGCAGCCCTGTCATTGGAATAAAATATCTCTATGCTAAGAAGACTTTCACAGGGGTCACCCAACACAATTGGAACACACAGATATTTACATTACAATTTGTAACAGCTGCAAAATTACAGTTATGAAGTAGCAATAAAATCAATGTTATGGTGGGGTAGTCACCACATCCTTATGTATTATAATAAATGGTCACAGCATTAGAAAGGTTGAGAACTTCTGAAATGTAGAATTGATAATCTATTATACTTCACATCACCTATTCTTAATTAATTTCATTGTCGATAGTGTCCATCTGTGTCTATCTGTGTCTGTATGTGGTGTATGCAAAGTAAGGTATGAACTAATAGCATTTTTTAAATATTTGTAAATTGATTTGTATTACTGGTTTTGTTCCCTAGCTGGAACACTGTAACTAGTCTTTCCAATCAAGTGTACCTATATATAACAGACTAGAGAAAGAACAAAGACTAACTCCAGTACTGCTCTTAAACACAAATTATGTTAAACTAGTTTATACATTTTGCCTATTTTTATTGTAAAAATGCTGAATTTATCATTTGCATTTACTTATTTGCTTGCTTAGTTCCCAATTAAAATATAAATTCTTTGATAACAGGATTTTGGCTACATTGTCTATATAGTATCTACACTAGATAGATATCCAACAATACAGTGTATCCATTTGAAACACATTTGAGTGAATGGTAATAGAACAGAGCAGTTGAGCCTTGTGTCTTTTTTTTTAAATTAAGAGCTCTGCTTATTTTTATTTAGATATTTATATGTGCTTGATTTATTTATGGTTTGAAGGTGGTCAGTAATCCTTAGCAAAGAATTTAATTTTCTAGAATAATTATATTGATTAGTGTTGTTGTCAAAAATACTCATAGAACTGTGAGTGATAATATATAAGAACCTATACTTTTATTTCAATGATGTGATGTCATTAGAATTTAAACTTTCATAATTCCATACCTTTGATTAAAATTAGTAAAAAAAAAAAAACAAAAAAAACATGGTCTTTGGTTTCTCTGAGCACATTTCTGAAAGTACTTCTATCAGATCTTCCTACATGCATAAAGGAGAGGCATGCATCATTGGAGTGTCTGTTAAATTAGTACAAACACAGAGTCAATAAGCTTGAGATAAGAACACCACTTGCTTAGGTTAAGAGGTATATTTCTGCAATGAAGTACCTAAATGAGAGGACTAGATCCTGAGGATTTCACTGTGCAAGAACTCCATCCAATAATGAGTAAGATCAAGATCCAATCTTGCTTTTGCTCTTAACAGAAGTGGCTTGTCACTGTCTGTAAATAGTGCATATCCATGTGTGAGCAAGTGTATGTGCCTGTGTGTGAGCATGGGCATGTGTGTGTTTTCAATACACTGTCTTTAATTTGGTTAATAGTGAACGAGTGACCAAGATTTTTCTCTTTGTTTCTCTGAGGTGTTATTTTTGAAAAGAGAGACAAGAAGGCAAAAGAAACACTAATGAACTCATGAGTAAATGTTTGAGGTCTCATTGCTAACTCTTTGGGATATGGAATTGAGAAAGCAGAATAAAAGTCAAGTAATCCATAAAATAGCCTTTATTCTCACTTCTTCCCATACATGGGTCTATTCTACACATTAAGCAGGATACATGCTCTCCCAGGATAGAACAGGAGCTGAACTTTTCCTTGAATTTACAAAAACATAGAGATTTCCCAGTTTCTTCAGTTTTGCACCAACACAGAGTCTTCTATACATTTGCTTATTTGTTAATTAAAAATATAATTATTTTTATAATCTTTTAAAATTTCCATAAGCTCAAGCTCCTCTTATATAAACAAGTGCCTACACCATATTTATCTTTTGCATACTAATTCTAATATAGTATGTAAAGTCAGAATATTTGATTTTATGAATTTTCTGAAATTTTACAGTATTTTATATTTCCTTTAGAAACCTTTGTGTTACTATGATAGAAACACTTATTTTGACTCATGGCCACAAACAAAATGGAATAAAGTCTGTCATGGAAGGTACAGTGTGGCACAGCAGACAGGAAGCTGACAGAAAGCATGTTTGAGTGTTAAGGGGAAGACACATCCTTAGTGACCCATTTCCTCCAAAGAGACCTCCCCTCTCACTCTATCTTCATCATGTCATCACAGGATTCACTACACCCTAGCCTTTTCTAACTTTCCCCAGTGACATCAATGTAGACACGCCAAGAGGCTTCCATTCTTGACATTTAGTCATTTCTTAATTGGATCAAGTTGACAGTCAAATTAACCTTCACAATACTCTGCATGAATTATATTCCTAGTGACTCTTAAGATAAGCTTTCAGGAATACTGACTTTCTGCTCCAATTTTATATCTGAGTGGAGTACAAGAGTTTATGTACTCAAAGCATGGTTAATCATCCATTCCTGAATAGCATCCAGAAGTGTCTGGGTTTTGAAAGTCCCACTTTCCTAAGAAAAGCACATTGTATACTCCATATGAGCTTCCTTTAATGTTAGAGTCCCGATTTTTTTTTCCTGTTCTCAACAGAACTCTTGAATGAAGACACCTAGAAAGAAGGATTATCATCTTTAACAGATAGGAATCACACTGAAGCAATCTTTCTGATATAGCTTCCACTCTTTGCCCCTAAGTTTAAACAAGGCCAGTGATTAAAGGTGCCAACCTCTGCCCAACAGGCCTGTAAATTATCCATTGCAATCTTGTCAGTAAATCACTTCCTGAGCTGCTTCTGCAAGAAGACACAGGAGGAGAGAGATTAGACCAGTCTCTCAGACGTGGACATGATGAGGGATCAGATGAGGGAAAGGATGGATAAAGAGCAAACCATCTTAAAAGCAGTTTGAACTTTTCTTCTAGAATGTACCAGCTCCCTTCAGAGGAGAGTGAGACCTCCCCAGTTTCCCAGAGTACACCAGGAGAAATCAAACCAACCTCTAAGAAGAGGATTTTGCATTTTGTTACCTTATATGATACTCAGTTTTATGTGAAACTAATTCTTTAATTTGCTTTTTCTTATTTTTAACACCACTCTTCAATATAAATTTTTAAATGTAAAATAGTGATAAATGGTGGCCACAATAATTCTGAGTCCTTCCTTAATAAATTTCACATAGCACTGGGAATACCTGATCTGTGACCATTGTGCCTGGAACAGTTCAAAAATCAGCACTCACACAGATGTTACAGATCCTTTCATTTGTGCTGTGACATTTCTAGATGGACATGAGCTAGAAGAATAGAAATCATGAGATTGCAGACATATCTCAGCAGTCAAGACCATCACAGCAGCTGCTTTTCCAGATGACCAGGATTGGATTTTCCTAGCATGTAGAAAGCTGGTCATAATTCTTCCTAATTCTAGTTGTTCCAAAGGTCCTGTCAAACATTTTTCCATCCAGAATAACAAGAAGACATGTGGTGCACAGATACACATGCAGGCGAAACATTCATACACATAAATTAATAAAGTAATAATTTAAAAATCATATATATTTTGAAATGATGAAAATATTAAATTTTTATTGTTTAGAAATATATGAATCTTTATTTTTTACAAAATGTTAAGTCTTTAGTCCATTATCTGTGGTGTTAGGCTGAAAAGTATTTGTACATGATCTATATCTATCATTTTAGCAAAATATTTGCAGAATTTTTAATAGTAAAGACTTTGATGTTGCCATAAAAAATAAATGTAATTACCAGTTTCTTTTTTTGTATTGGATCTGATAGTTCACTTTTTTTAATTTTTGAGATTATAATATAATTAAAATGATTTCTTTCCTCTTTCCAAGTTCCAAACCCTCTTATGTAAATTTCTTGCTCTGTTTCAAGACCATGGCTTCTTTTTCATTAATTATTAATATATGCAAATATGTATATGCATGTATATTAATAAATATAACCTGCCAAGTCTCTAGAGAACACCATAGCCAATCAAAATGCAGAGCTCTGGAGTCCAAAATCACTCCAACTAAGGCTCCTGGGTGAAGAGATTGTATGAGGCAGAGGAATAAGGAGTTGGATATGAGGTTGTATTTCTTAGTAATGTCACAATCTTCACCCATAAAGTCTCACCAATATGACTGGCTAAACATGAGATGAACAAGATGAAAAACAAGAAACACACCAACATAGACAGAGGAGAGCCCAGGAGATTCCAATCTTATACATATGCAATGAACAATAGGCAAATAAGAAATTCTGGTGTTGGCTGAAACATTCTTCTCAAGGAAGAACAAACTAATTACTTATCCAATGGCAAATGGTTAGCCCCCAAAACATTAATATGAGCAACATAACACAGGCTCATTGTTGGGAATCTCCATGCCATGTGTGTGCTATTTTCTCCATGGCTTAGATTGCTTAATTTAGAGAATATGTCTCTTAATTACCATTTTATAATGTTTGGCCAGTCATAACAACAGCATTGACAGAAAATGCTTATTTTTTCCATTATAGATGTCAAGTTTCCTTCTTTGGTAGTAATTTATGTAATATAAAATAAAAAAACTAAATAATGACAATAAACTATTCATTGTACATATGGTATTAATAAGCTGAGAAACAAACTAGAAAGGGCAGTTATTGTGTAATTGATTTTACCAAATACTTTCTTCTCAATTTCCTTTTCAGAAAAGTCAAAGCCAATGGTCATTCATTTTGATAATTTTCAATACAGTTACTATTTTTCCTTAGAGATATGCAAATTACTCCACTTATTAAAGTAAAAAAAAAACTGCTGCTAAACTGCTTCTTATTGGGTTTTTTTGTTTGTTTGGTTTTGTTTAATGTACTAATGCTAACATGTCAATATAAAAGCAAGGTAGCATTTTTACATTGTCCATTACTTTTGTAACAGTCAGAAGACAATTATTGTTTCAATGAATATATAAACCCAGCATAGTATTAGAATTCTGAGAAGTATTTGAGCCAGCCCGTCTAGAGATATTCTTCAGCATTGCTTAGAGGTCAGAATCAAAAATGAGGGCCATTTTCTCTCGGGTGAGTTTCTGAGACCTGAACAGCCAGCCAGGAGCCACAGGCCCCACGACTCC
>NW_022196904.1:43666890-43668762 GCF_008632895.1 Mastomys coucha | reverse complement strand
ACAAAAAGAAAAAAGAAAAAAAAAAAGAAAGAAAAAAAAAATGAGAGGTGTGGAGACAGGTTGGATTTTCATTTCTAGAAATATCATCTTCTCATGATGAAGGCTGCTAGCACCATGAGATTTTCAAGAGTATCTGCACCTGTGCCCACCATGCCCTTGTTTCTACTTCTATGTGCCTGAATAAGTGGATTTCCCACAATTGCAGAGACACCTCCTAATATACCATGTGTAATATGCCTGTTTATTCAAGGGTAGAGAGCCAGAAGTCACTGCAGTGGGCCATACTCTGATTTAAGGAGAGACTAAACTTCATCAAATGGTAACATAATACTTTTTTCCCTATGAATTTTCAAGGTGATATAGGAAAAGACAAAATTCAAAATTCCTTTTTCTTGTGAAGTTTTACCATTTCTTAAGTAATAGTCCTGGACTGGTCTTAAATCAACATAATGACAAGGGTGTCCATGTGCATTCAATGCTTAGAGAACACCTATGGTCATGGGGAATGACATGAACTAGAGATATGTCATCCCCTATTGAAAACCTACTTTTGAGTTTGCAGAGAAGGTAGAAACAGAAAGCAGAATTCATCTTTGGTTGTAGAAGTCACCTGTAGGGTCTATAAGATGGGCAGCTTAGGGGAAACAAAGTATTTAAAGATAGCAAAGGTATGAAGAAAGAAAAAAATATAATCTACTAGTGTTTCCCTAAGTTTAAAATGTTAATAACTGTTCTATTTGTCAATATGAACTTTAGAGGATAAATAGTAATAAAGCATATTAAATGTGCAGTCATAAGTCTTGAATTGGCTCATAAATGATAAGTGGGTTATACTGACCTGTCATTCACACTTCCAGAAAACTATCCATGAGCTTTGATGAAAGAAAATTCTTGGCATTAATTTTAAATTGAGTGCTTATTTGTTAAGGCAAACAAAAAGGAGCCTTTTCATTTTGGCCCTACTGCTTCTGTTTCAGATGATCAGTAAAGCCATTAAGCTATAACAATGTAAAACTGGATTCAAAATCATAGCTTTCAATGAACAAAGCAGTATGTGGATTAAAGATTATGTTAAACTTTAGAATATTAAGTTACATAGTAATCAGATAACTCTTATGATTCAGAACATGGATCCAAATTCCATACAGAAAGTTAAGATGAGCAGGCTGAAGTTACACAGAGCACTAATGTGATTTATACATTAAGACTTCTTTCCTACATATGGTAAATTAGAAGGCTTGGACTAGGTCTGGGCTGGGGTTCAGAGCAGACCTTGGGCGCAAGCTCTGCAGCCAGTCCCACAACACCCAGAGGAAGCTCCACTCCCAGGCATTCTGATACACCTAGGATCAGAGGTGAGGAGGAATCAACATCTGTACCAACTGGGAGTAATTGGGACCAGCGGGACTAGGCACACAAGAACTCTGCCAGCCCAGTGACTCGGGTTCCTTCCAGTCTGTCTGGGTTAGTGTTCTGAGCAGACCTTGGGCGCAAGCTCTGCAGCCAGTCCCACCACACACAGAGAAAGCCCCACTCCCAGGTAATCTAATAAGCCCAGGATCACAGGATCCCTGAATCACAGGATCACAGAGACAGCTTGACTCTGAGGAGTTCTGACACAACCAGGATCATAGGAAGGACAGGCTCCAGTCAGATTTAGCTAGGGCAGGTAGCACTAGAATTAACCAGATGGTAGGGGGACAAGTATAAGAAAATAAACAACACAAACCAAGGTCACTTGCAATCATCAGAACCCAATTCTCCCATAGCAAGTCCTGGACACACCATCACACTGGAAAAGCACGATTCAGATCTAAAATCACTTATCATGATGATGATACAGGACCTTAAGAAAGACATAAATAGCACCCT
>NW_022196904.1:43654388-43665593 GCF_008632895.1 Mastomys coucha | reverse complement strand
TTTGAAGAAGAGGACTTTATAAGTTACTCTTTCTCTGAGATGAATGCTTTTCTAAATTACCACAGCTAATGAACCAAATTCTTATCCTCACTTAATGTTTGTGCCACCCTCCAAGTAGAACCATTGTTCATTGAAACAGTTGATGAATGACTTTATGGATAGTCCATCTTAATTCCTACACCATTTCTTAAATGAATGTAACCTGTTCTCTGTGAGCTGAGAATGAAGTCACTCACTCAAGTCAAATAGCTTTGACCATAGTAGGAAGTCTGTATCCAAAAATTGAGCCTACAATTCATTTCTTGGTGCAGCAGAACTATCAACTCTCAGCTTAGCTAAGATGGAGGTAAAATCCTTTGGAGATGTGAGGATCATTGAAATACAGCCTTATTGAAATGATCCAATGAAACCCAATGTCTAAAAATTTTCTTATTTTGGGCTTGTACCACAGTAAGAGCCAAGACTTTAAACTCTACTAAATACAAAACAAACAAAAAGACTATATATATTCACGTTCATTTAAGAAAATACTAGTAGTAATGTATTATTTTTAAGTATACAGTTAATATATTTGGAGTTATTTAAAATTTATAGAGAAAAAAATGTATTTTCATTATTGCTGTAGACGAGCATCTACATAAGACTGTTAAATTGATTGTTGTTTTATATCAAACAACTTTTATAATTCTTATTTTTATTGTTATAATATTTTATAAATTTTAAGGAATATGACAAAAAAGATATTGTAGGTATTGAAGGGGGGTCTCTGGGAGGAGCAGTGGTACAAAAGGGAAACAAGAATGTGATTCAGTTATATTTAATTAAAATATGTTTTTAAATGTTAAAAAAAAAGAAGGCTTGGACTATTAAAGATAGCATGCAAAGGGTATGTCTAAATATGGATACATGATTTACTACAGAATGCTTTTGTTTGTTTGTTCTTTTAAAGATTTATTTATTTAAAATAAGTACAGTGTAGCTGTCTTTAGACACCCAGAAGAGGACATCAGATCTCATTAGAAATGATTGTGAGCCACCATGTGGTTGCTGGTATTTGAACTTAGGACTCTTCAGGAGAGCAGTCAGTGCTCTTAACCGCTGAGTCATCTCTCCAGCCCCACTACAGGATGTTTATGTTCCTTTCAGCTCCTCTTTACCACTTAAGAGTGTAGGCATTGTCCTCAGCTATTAATATAGTAAAGGAATAAGGGAAAGGTTAGTCATATAGATCTGGTTAGGAAAGGGGAATAGAATAATTATCGAGAATGAGGGGGGACTGAAACTGGAGGAACAAGAGGGGAAGAAGAAGAAAGTTGAGGAAAAGAATGGAATACAAGGAGAGGCAGATAAATTAAAGAACCCTTTGAAGAGTATTATAGAATTCTAACACAGTAGTTTTCTAATGTAAACAAGCAGTGGGAAATCATTATGTGAAGTATTTTCTAGAGCTTTGATGATGTCCTAAGGTAGGTAAATTACATCTCAGAAAATTTTAGGAACTCTTTTCATGTATTCAGGACTCCCATAAAAATACTAACTTGAAAGCTAAGTATGTTTGCATATGTCCTGATAAGGACCTGTGTAGGCCTAGCGCTTGCTGCTTCTTTCTGCAAGTTCATATTCGCCTTACTCAGACAGATTAGAGGGCTCTGTTATCTTTTTCTTCCATTCTCTCTGGCTTTGACATTCTTTTGGCCTCTTGTTCTCTGATATCTTATGGGGGCTGGGTATGGGTGTTGATAGAGATATCCCACTTAGGGTCTCTCTCCTCTCTCCTCTTTCTCTCTCTCTCTCTCCATATTATCTAGCTATGGGTCTCTATATTTGTTTCTATCTGCTGCAGGAGGATGCCTTTCTTATGATAGCTGAATAGGACATTGAGCAGTGGGAGTAGCAGAATTGCATAAGGCACCACTAGATTATTACTGTTATTTAATTTTTTAGACCAGTAGTATTTGATTTTAAACTTGGTCCCTTGGCTATCTAATCTCTATATTTTGATCATTAAGCAGTGTTTGGCATAGATTCCATCTCCTGGAGTGGGCCTTAAGTCAACTCAGACATACCTAGGTTACTTCTAGAAGTTCTCTGACACCACTGCCCTAGCATATCTTGAAGGTAGAACTGCCCAGTCAGACTGAATGACAAACTTTCAACAGAATATATTGTAGGTCAAGAGTTTTGTGGCTGGGTTGGTGTTTGTTTCTCTTTCTGTAGCCTTCAGAATACCCTCCCATGTTAAAGACATTAGGACATAAGGGTGAAGGTTTCAGGTAGGCATTAACTCAACTTTACTTTCAATGAGCTGTGTGGGTATTGTCCTAAGCAATTGAACCTCATTCTTAGTTGGCAGAGGGTAAACAGTTGTGTTAGCAACAGCCTGGGTTGTTTGTATATTTTCATGGGATGGTCTTGCCCAAGAATTCAAATGAATGCAATGCACTCCCTTTACTGAAGCCTTTGTTGGTGATAAGAGATGCCCAGTTGAGACTCGGTATCCTCCTTCATTAGATATCAATAAGATTGTCTTCCTCTAATTTAGAATTTCCACTGCACTATGTTTCCATATTATGCCTCAAATGCCCCTGCAATTCCAGCTATCTCTCCCAGGATTCTCTTCCTCTACCCTATCTCCCATCCCACTCCTCATCTACTGTATCCATTCTCTTCATAAGTCACCAGTCCACCCGTAAAATCTATTAAATCTCTTATTTCTAGGGAGAACCATGTGTGCTTCCTAGTTCATTTCTCTATACCCAATCTCTGGGTGTGTGGACTGGAGGTTAGTTATTATCATTTAATGACTACTATCCAGATATAAGTGAATACATATAGTACGTACATTTCTAGGTCTTGATTATGTCACTCAGGATGATTTTTTTTTTCTATTTTCATCCATTTGTCTGCAAATACCATACGTCATTATTTAAAAAAAAAAAAAAAAAGCCAATCCTCCACTATGTAACTGTACCACATTTACCCTAAAGGAGTTCTTCAATCAAGGACCACGCACTTTGGTTCTTGAAAACTGCCCAGTGAGATTGAATGACAAACTTTCAACAGGAATAACTTTGTTCAGCCTAGAGGTCTCCCTCCTGTCTCTTTTATTCCTGCTGATTTGAATGAAAAAGGCCCCACAGACTTATATATTTGCATTCTTAGTTCCCCAATAATGAACTGTTTGGGAAAGGTTAGAAGGTATGGCCTTGGTGAGATTATGGTGCCTATTGGAAGAAGTATGTCACTGGGGGTACCTGTTGGAGAGGGAGGGTCACTGGGAGTCTAGGAGTACCAACTAGAGGAGGTAGATCACTGGGGGTGACTATTGGAGGAAGAGTTTCACTGGGGTGGGTTTTGAGGTTTACGATAACAGTGACAGGACCTCTCTCTGTCTGTCTTTGTCTCTCTCTCTGTCTCTCTCTCTCTGCCCCCCCCTCTCTCTACTGTGCCTACTTTGGTTCACTATGGAAAGCTCTGATGATGCTTGACAATTATGAAAATGAGTATTCTATGAATACATTGTAGTACCAATTCTTAGTGCAGTGTCTGGGCTCATGAATGACATTCCAGCATCTAGGTGGCTGAGGCAGAATGATTCATGCTACTTTATGGCAATTCTACAATGAATTATGAATTAATCATAGGCCACCTCTGGCCATGGAGTAGAAATTATTATGGAAAAGTAACAGAATTCTTTCTGACCACATGCTGTTGACTGGTGCCAAAAGGCTGAGACTGTGCCTTTCTTTAACTCTGACCATCAGAGAACACAAGAACTGGAGAAATCATGATGACCTAGATATTTTTTGGGATATGGGATCAAGATAAAGCTGACTTTCCAGCTCCACAGTCATTTATTTCACTAGACACAGTATAATCTTTGTAACCATAGGGAAGTATAAAGCTACAAAGAAAAGACAGGAATCCAATAAGACTCAGTTGTATATCTCTAATTTGTCTGAGTCTTCCCACCAAGGAATTCGCGTAGCTAGTGCTACGAGAGCAGCTTTATGATATCATTCTACCTCCTAGCCAATCAGCACCTGAAGCATCTTGTGGTCCCTATGATGAGGACAAACCTATTTTCACTAGCTGGGTTCATATTACAAACCTCACAAAATCTGGTAAGGAAAGAAATCTAAACATTTCTTTCATTAAATTTTCCCATATATTTGGAGAATTCCAGACAATGTGGAAGCATGAGGAAAATACTGAACTAGAATCTGGTGCCCTGGTGTCAGTTTTGACCCTGATATATCTGAGCTTATGGTTTTGCAGAGAGCATTCCCTCTTCCACAAAACAGATCTTCACCTTCCATAGTGGCATGACTGACAGTCTAGCCTCTGAGCACACTGAGAGAAGAGTGTTTAGGAGAGCACAGTGTAAAGAAAGAACCCAGGTCATTCCTGAGAGGTTTTCAGAGAAACAGACAGACAGCTGGGGTGTACACAGGAGCACTCAGAGTCAAGATGCTTCACTGTGGTAATCATCTTCCACTCAGTTTCCATTTCAATGGCAGTGTTGGAATGTGGGAACTGGGCTGCCACATCTGCCAACCCTCCAGGAACAGGGTTGTCCTGGCTGACCTATCTAGATAGGCAGCTGTGTCTTACTCAAGAATAAAAGTATAACCCTCATGGACCTGGGGTTTATGGGTAGAAAGGAACTTTCTGAACAAAGAAATGGGACTGTGTGTCATGTCTAGGACACAGAACATCTGTTTTCCTTCCTGTCGTCCTTCAGACAATGTCTCTGAATTAGTGTCAATGCCAGTTGTGTGTTGATATTCTATCTACCTCAGCAGTTGGGACCATGGAGATACAGGGTTTTTATGTTTGTTTGTTTGTTTGTTTATTAGATATTTTCTTTATTTACATTTCAATTGATATCTCCTTTCCCAGTTTCCCATCTGGGAAAAAACAAAAAACAAAAACCTATTCCCTCCCCACTCCCCCTGCTCACCAATCCACCCTCTCCTACTTCCTGGCCCTGGAATTCCTCTACACTGGGGCATAGAATCTTCACAGGACCAAAGGCCTCTCCTCCCATTGATGACTGACTAGGCTGTCCGCTGCTACATATGCAGCTGGATCCATGAGTCCCACCATGTGTACTCTTTGGTTGGTGATTTAGTCCCTGGGAGCTCTGAGGGTACTAATTAGTTCATATTGTTGTTCACCCTAAGGTGTTTTAATCCTGCATTTCAGTGAGTGAAGCAGGATGATGGGTACAACCTACATTGCAGAGTGACACCCTTACAATTTTAATTGAAAAATAGGCTTAAATCAATGTTTTTTTGTCGGTAGGTATTTTCAGTGGAGATTAATTCAAGATGGCACCGTGGTGATATTACTTTAGCAATGCATATATTAATGTAATATACCATTCATTCCCAGAGAAGCATAGGATCTCCTTTCCTAACTACTTGTTTATTGTGTGACAGGTGGGAAACTTGTGATACCTAGGCACTCAGACCAACAGAATCTAGGTAATAAAGGACATTTCTCTACTGGAACAACAAAAGTGGTAAGTATCAATGCAAATAAAGGTAATTTGCATGCAATTAAATGAGACAAATTTAAAAGCTCAATATTTTATTCTGTGTTTACACTAGTGATCCTAAAATGTTTTCACCCAACTGGTCACATATCACTTTTTCTTTGTATTGTAACTGGGATCACAGAAAACAAGTCAATGCTCTGACCAGTTAGTCTTTAAAATATATTATATTTCTGCTCTCAAACACGCTGACCCAAGACAGACTTGTACAATACTGAGGTCCAAGGTGCTCACAATTCTCCAAGGTTTATTGCCTACTGATGCTTCTCAGCCTTAGATTCTGAATTTATTAAACAGTGGGAACTTAGTTTTCTTTCCTCATGGTCATGCAAATGCATAATCCTCCTATGTGTAAACAACCACTCATAGCTTTTTAAAGTCTTCTGGTACTAATTTCAGTAAATAGGCTATCTGTAAGCCAGCTCCTTAAGTTAAACATTCTCTCAGAGCTCCTTTGCATCATTTTTTAAAGGGTCACAGATATCCCTAATCCCAACTCTACCACTTTACTACAATAAATACAACTTTACTACTACTAATCCCATTGCGGGATTAATCACTCTTAAACTGTATCACCACATGTAGTGTTCTATTCACTCTAATTTCTTTAGGGAGAGAGGTCTGTGAATCTGACACACACACACGCACAGTATGTGTATGTCTGTGTATCTGTGTGTGTTTGTGATGCGGGGGGTGGGGTGGTGTTACACAGCTGGAATGGCAGTATGCCAGACAAAGGGTTTTGATGTTTCCTATCTTCTTTTTTCTGTTGTAGAACATATTCGGACATGATGATGTCACTCTTTCTCCCCAAGGGCGGTTCCAAATCTTAAGTGCTCTAGGGCAGAACATTGAAATCAACAGCAATTTTTCATGGGCTTTTTACATGAGCTTGAGAAAAAACTTCAAAATGGCAGCCGACCTGGATAAATGTGGACAAGAAGCAGCAGCCTTTGTGCTCTATCACAAATTCCTCACCTGAGAATCTGCAGTTTCTATCTCCTTTCCTGGGACTCTTCCCTTGCTCATCCTGCTTTTCTTTTTCTATTCAGGCTTCTCTCCTTTGCTGACAGCTATACAACTTGAGCATGTCACCTTTTAACAAGTTTTCTGGCAGCTCACATGCATGCTTTTCTTTGCAATTCAAAGACACAAGGACCAAGGGTGGTGGTATCATAAAAAACGAATTTCAGTAGTAGTGTAGTAGACTTAGTTCTTGAACCTGTGCATACATGGTCAAGCTCATGGGGGGAAAAAAGGTAGCAAGAAAGCAGGGATTATCTGAACTAGTGAGAATTTTGACTTCCAAATCTCTTAAGGAAACAGACACAAGCTTCTCTCTGATTGGGGTGCCAAGCCTTCTGTGTTCTAGGGGAGAGAGGTAGGCCTTCCTGTAGCTTCACAGACACCAGTGGATTGTGGACCACCAGGAATCAGTGTGGTTAAGCACAGTAAGGCTTTTCTCCAAACTGTCCATCATATTGGGTGGACAGAATACAAAGTGGATTGCAGAGCTTTCACCAGGAAATGGCTCTTATAGCTTCAGTGCCAAGGGTGCTTTGCTTCTGAGTAAGGGGACAGTGGAAAAGTCTCACCAATCATGACTGGCCCTGAGTTTGATGAAACAGAATATAAGGAGATACACATGACTCTGGGGAGCTCAGGCACTGGGGAGGGGATTTCTCGACATGACTACATTGATCTTCAGAAGACTGTGGGCTGAGTAGGTACATCACTTCCTGTTCCACAAAGGACAAAGCTTAGGATTACAGATGAGCTCAGTTACTACAGTTTGTAGTATCCATGATGTGCACCTCCTAGAACAAGGGGTTCTCTTTGTTTTCCACTGATAGTTTTCAGTAAAGTGAAGGCATTCTCTTAAGGTCATTGTAAATGTCCCCTCATTTCTTCCCTTTTCCAAAAACAAATTTCTCTAACCAAGGGTTCATATGGTTTCACGGACATCAGCTTCCCAAACTGAGTTTCTGGTCATATCTTCATTCTCAAGCAGAGTTTCTGAGAGGGCTGTGAATCTTTTTTGAATCTTGGACAGACCTGAGGGTCTGCTTTAGCAGTTTACCAGTATCTCTCTGTGTAACATCTGACTAGGTGCCCATAGCACACCACCTCCTAGAACTGAGGACCCTCACTCTCTGTTCTCATTGCCTAATGATCATTGAGGTGTGGTTGTATATTCCTGGTAAGCAATGTACAAAAGTTCTATGTGAGCAAAGATTCAAATTGTGATTGGGAATGGAAGACAGAGACCACTGTCTTCCAGTTTGGAGTTCAGGAGTAGAACCTGCTTCCTCAAGGCTTTGTGGGTCTATCTGCTGCCTCCTGAGTGCTGAAATGACAGACTTACACTATGTCATTTTAGCTATGCTCAATGACAGCTAATGTTTGCTGAATGTGCCAGTTTAATGGAAGACTGAGAATACTTCTCTCTCCAGGCAAAAGGGTGGAAATAGATGTGGGATTTCAGGGTATGCCTTTTTAAACACCAGGCACTTGTAGAACTGTGCAAGCAGAGGCCCAATTTCCTCAGGACCTCATTTAAACATTTGAATTTCTCTGCACAGCTTAGTCACTCTGCTCTAATCCTTTAGACTCTATGTGGAAAAACTCCCTAAAGAACAAAAATATCGAAAGCATCCTGCTTATGGTAGAAGATTGAACATCATCAAGATATGTCTTCATTCTCTATTTGGCTGACCAAATATTTCCAGAGCAGTGCGGGGCTGCTCAGAGAAAAGCCACAGATGCTGACACTGGGTGGAAGGGGAGGAAATGCCACCTCTGGAGTTCAGTACAGAGTTGGCAGGGAATGGGGTTCAAGTCATGCAGGAAATACTGCTGCCCCTCTCAACTTTTTTTTGTCTCTTTTCTGACATTAGAACTGTTCTAATAATCCATTTTAGCTTTGTATAAAGTATACAAAGTATAAATCAAGTTTTTGAGAGGGCTGAAAAGCTGAAGAGATAGATGTTAAAGAAATACATGGCAGAATATGAAAACTACCTGGCAGAAAAGGTCAGTGTGAGGAGAAGTATGAAGACAGAAGGATTGTGGGTCAACTACTCAGTCTCTTCCCTGGACTGTCTTATGCTGTTTCCGTGGAGTGTATGATTCAATGAAAGGGCTCCACATGCATTTGTGCGCATCCACCCAACACACACACATGCATTAGAATGACATTCTAAGAAGACTGAGACCCAGCTTTACTGAAAACAGGAACTGAGTAAGGCAGAAGTACCAGTTTTCTACCACACCAGGAGTACAGACCAAAACTAATGTGTCAGACCTGAACAGAACTACAATTTGTTCATGTCTGGGCTGACAAGAATTTTTGTGCAATATTTCAGGTAGTGGCCTAAATTCTTTACTCTTTCTGCAAAAGAAGAAAGAAGAGGAACTGTCCAAGAAGGCAACCTTCTGGAAGGACTTAAACACCATAACATCGAGATTCTCCAAATGGGCTTCCTTTCTATTTGGAAAACTGTATGGTTCTGAAGAAAACAACAGTGGGGAGGTGGGCCCTGGAGCATCATTAACATCAAAAGACCTATATCAACAAGAATCTTCAGGACACCAGTGGATTGCTCACAAAAGGAAGTCTATGATAAAGTAGGCCCAACATCACCAGTTGCCAAGGAGGCTGCAGAAACTGGCACAGAAGAAAGGCCAGGTAAGTCCCCACAGGTTTCTGACTTAGACAAGCCTTGTTTAGAAGTGGTTCCCACTGCATCTGGGTCAGCCACACAGTAGTGAGACTGAAGCTTACCAGTAAGGTAAGGCAGGGGTCCTGGACAGGTGTCTCAAGTCTGGATCACTGAGCCCCACAGAGAAAACTGAATCTCCAGGTATATCCTCAGTCTTTTGCTTCCGATCCACTTACTCTGCTGTGGTAACAGAACCTCGTGTGGTGTGTATTGTCTTTTTCTGTCTTGCCAACCTGACTGTCTCGTCAGCTTGTGTAGACAGAGCAATATTTCTGGATGTGTCTGTGAGTTGCTTGTAAAACAATTTCTGAGTTTGCCCTGCAGTTTTGTAGCTACAAGGGTTGCCATCATCCCTACAACGTTGCACTACTGTGCACAGGCTGTAGTGGTCTGACCTTGACATAAGACTCTGTGTATGTATTTGTGCTGTCTACAACCTCTTAATACCTGATAGGGTTGCTCACAGCCTAACATCTCTGGTGAAAATGCTACATAGGATTGAAAATCCCACATCTGGCTTCTTCAAGGTGAATGTTATGAAATACTTGTAGTTTAGCTCAGTCTTTGTCTGGAAGTCACTTGTGTGAGTTTAGGTCTAAGGCAATACCCAGGAAGACACAGGAAAACACAAGTCCTGACCTCAAAGTCCAGAGGCCAAAAATCTGGAGATATGAATTAAGAACAGAGAAGACATATCTGTGCCAAGAGAAACACAGCAGAAGTTTCCCTTTTCCTCTGACTGTTTAGTACCCAGGAAGCTTATGGTGCTTTCCTGAGTGAGGAGGCGACTTTGTCCAATGAGTCCCTGCACACACAGATTTTATAATCAGCCCACAGTCACATCCAGAAATATTACTCCATTCACTCAAGCTTATAGTAAAAATCCATGGCTTCATATCCCAGACAGCAGTCATCAGAGCTTGGAGTAAAACTACCTGCCCATCATGAAGAGTGGGAAGAAGGCAAGAATCCCAATTACTTTGCATTTCTCTCCCAGGCTGCCAGACTAAATTCTTCCCAGAGACACCAGGCCCTGTCACCTCAGACTTTTCTCTCTCTTCCATTACAGTGCAGAACAGAAGAGGCCTGATTCAGGTGGTCCTCCCTTAGGATTTATGTGAGAAATTCATCACCTCAGCAAGGAAGAGCACCAAGAAAGGACTTGAGACACGTGGGGTGTTATGTGGAGCCCTGGTAAAGATATAAACACACTTCTGATTTGAGACAGTTTCTTCCCCCTTGCATTTTCATGACTCTCAAGGAACATATCTAGAGTGTATATTCATATACTTCATCCTCCAGAAGGGACAATAGATGACAAGGCCTGCTCATCTTGAATTTGATGACTTTGTAATTGGTTGCTTTTCAGAGTCCTTTGAAGTGAACAATTTGCTTCAATGCTATAGCGAGAAATTTTCATGTTAGTTGGGGCTAGTGCTACTCATACCAGTCACTGGTAAATTGAATATGGAGGCTTCCTACAAGTTCAAATCAGCCTCACAGCCAGAGTGGTATATTGCCTAAAAGGAAAAGAAGGCAGACAGAAAGGCAGAGAGAGAGGTAGACAGCCAGGCTTGCATTCCTTCTTAAAAGGGGGAACACCAAATACCCAAGGAAGGAGTTGCAGAGATTAACTATTGAGCAGAGACCGAAGGAAGGGTAAGCCAGCCTAAATATAGCTATCTCCTGAGAGGCTCTGACAGTACCTGAATAATACAGATGTAGAGGCTCACAGCTAACCATTGAACTGAGTACAGGGTCCCCAGTGAAGGAGTTAGAGAAAGGACCACTGGAACTGAGGGGTTTGCAGCACCTTAGGACGAACAACAATAGGAACTAACTAGTACCCTCAGACCTCCCAGGGTCTCAACCACCAACCAAGGACCGCACATGGAGGTGTCTGATTGTTCTGGCAGTATGTGT
>NW_022196904.1:43649725-43654174 GCF_008632895.1 Mastomys coucha | reverse complement strand
AAAAAAAATATCTAAAAAAAAAAAAAAGACAGGGAAACAGACATGTTGCCTAGTTCTAAACAGAAAAGGAAGACCCAACTGCTTTTAGTTCCTGGTCTCAGTACCTACTATTGTCAGCTTTGGAATATAAATTATCTAGATACCTCAGGACTTCTGAGCAGACCTGCTGGCTGCTACGGAGAAGAGCCTAGGCCCAGGAGGTGTCAAGATGGACATCTTAGATTCTACTCAACATCTATTCTCTTATACTGTGCCTCAGCAAAGCACAGGAGCACCAAAGGTTTGGAAACACTGAAGCAAGATAAAACAGTGAGGTTCATGCACTGGTGTGGGCTGGGGCTTCATATGTGTTATGAGACAGTGGGTCTGAGACCTCCAAGAATTGTGACAAGTTGCTTTCTCTTGGCAGGTTGGAGAGGAGTATCACGTTACTCACATCATCATTCCTCCCCAGAAAGGAGGCCCAGATTTTTGTTATACTCACAATGGGAAGGAGCTCTTCTTCATACAAGAAGAACTGGGGCTTCTTACATTAGGTTGGACTCATGTAAGCAAAGGGACCTGGATGACTGAGGGCTCTTCTTGTCTGTCTTTTAGACACAGCCTGCCTAAATCTAGTTCTGCACAGAGTCAATCTATTCCAGATCATCTCTGAGCATATACAATCAATAGTGTGCAGCTCAAATCAAAGGAGCATTTCCTAGTCCTTTTATAGCTCTTCATATTTTACGTCTTTCTTGGAGTGATTCTTCTGAATTCCAACTTCATGGGAATCTGCGTGGAGAATAGTAGCTTGCCAGGATGTATGAGAACAGTCTCTACAGACAATACACCTAAAAGATGTAGAAATGAAACTTAAATAAGTCAAGAGAGTCCTTCTAATGATTGTGTTTTGTATTTATGAAGAAGAGCTTCCTTTGTGCACACCCAAAGAGCTCCTACATACAAGGTTTTCAAGTGTTTACACATGTCCAGCACACTTCTGTTGATTTTTCAAGGAAACACAGTAACTTGCTTAGAGAGTCCTTTGAATGATTCTCTCACTTCCAAAGACTGAAGCTCACAAAACAAACAGGATCTCTTATAAAGTAACAAGTAGAAGCCACAACCAGGTGGTTTATTTGTATGTTTTGTCAGCTCAAACATACTTGCAGTCAGATCTTAGGAAGTGTTGATGTGTGAGGCAGTGCTCTGTGACTTTATGGTCTTCAATTCAGTTGCATAAATTCTTACTGCTGTGCCTAACTTAATAATATATTATGCCCAATTGAAATTTGGCCTATTGTGTCTGGGGACACAAGGGGGAGATCACACAGAAAATGAGCACCATGCTAGCAGTGATTCAAGTGCAATGGGTAGATACATAACTTTTACAACTGGTTTGCATGGCTTACCATATGCAAAATTCATCCCCACTCATGTATGAAATTGTCTGATGGGTTTTTACATCTGGTGACATAGTGAAGGAGGGAACAGAAGGAAAGAAAAGAGAAATAGAATGATCATATGATAGTAGTACAGTACCTCATCAGAAGGACAGAATTGGCTTCTCTTCATATGCGGAGAAATCTCATGTGTCTAAGAGGCAGGACTGAATGTAGACAGCTGAATTCCTAGAGAGATTGTTGAAGTAGTCATCAGAAATATTGATGAAGAAATCAGTCTGCTGTTGGCAGGAAGGAAGCAGAGATGGGTTAGAAGTGAAGGACAAAACTTGAAATAGTTACTATCTATACATCAGGTTTAACGAGGCATGGATGACCAAAAGGGTCTTGTCTTAAATGCGGGACAAGCTAAGAGAAAGTGTAGTGGTTAGAATATTCCTGGCCCAGGCAGTGACACTATTAAGGAGTATGGCCTTGTTAGAGGAAAAGTATCACTTTGGGTGTGAGCTTTGAGACCCTCCTTACTTCCTGTGAGAGATATTCTTCTCCTGTTTGCCCTTAAACAAGATGTAGAACTGTGCTCATCCAGCTCCATGTTTCCCTGGATGCTGTCATGCTTTCTGCTGTGATGATAATGGACTGAACCTCAGAACATCTATGTCAACCCCAATTAAATGTTTTCCTTTATAAAAGTTACCTTGGTCATGGTGTTGACTCACAAGATTAAAAACCAGTAAATGATAAAAACTCAGTTTGTTTTTAACTTTATGAATTAGGGGGACAAAGCAGATGGTTTGTCCTGTCCACATGACAGATGTACGTCTGCACTGAAAGATTTTGGAGATCACAGGAGAGAACAGTTGTTTATGGCCCTTGGGCCTCCCTTCTTTGGTGGATTAAGCATAGTTGGCTGGGGTCACTTAGAATTCTTGGCTTCTTTTGTCTTCTCAGACACATCCAATCCAGACAGTCTTCTTGTCAAGTGTAGACCTGCACACACATTTTGGATACCAGAAGATGCTCCCTGAATCCATAGCTGTGGTGTGTGCCCCCAAATACAAAGAGTAATCATGTGAGATTCAAGCCAGGAAGGCCCAAGAACACAATCATCAATGGCTCAAAACTATTTAAAAACTGTCTATGTACAGAATGTCTTAACTGATTGCTATGAAAGCCTTCCTTTAAGGTGCATATTCTAATGATCTCCAGCTGCTCTTAAAGGATATGATGACACCACTGCTGGTTTTCTAAGACAATCTCAAGAGGCAGAGATTGAAGAAATTCCACAGGAAATACTGTATAAGAGTTTCATGTCTTTTCATTCTCAATGCTGCATTATTTTGAAATCTTCAGGAGAGGTAGTGTTGGTCAAGCAATGAGTGATCCTGCTGCCTGTTATCATATTTTTTTGTACATGTGATGTGCTACAGGAATTTTGGAATTCCTGGTTTTACAATTTTGTCCCTTGTTCCTCACATTGATTAGTTTAAACCGATCAAATTCATTGCAAGATTGTTCTTCCTAGTCATTTCTACTATTGAGTTTCTCTGCTCAGTTAGGTCATTGTGCAAGAAAGGGATCCAGGGAGAGTAAGACAGAGATGTTTATATATATATATACAGGAGCAAGGAGAGGAAGGCACACAGGAGAGAGGGGAGGTGGTAGAGTAGAGGGAGGAGAAAGAGTAAGAGAAAATGAAGGAAAATAAATATAAAAATAAGTAAATAAGTAAATGAAAGATTTATTTATTTAGTGTGAATGGAAGGCAAGGAAAGAAAGACATCAAAGAAATGAAAGAAAGGATGAAAAATAAGAGGGCAATTAAGACTAGGACAGGGATGACAAGGTCTAGGAGGAGGACAAAGTGGACAATGATGAATTACAAAAGGAGGAGAAGGTCTCAGCTTCTAAAAGAGAAGGGAAGCATTGTGCAGAGAAGATGAACAGAGAGATTGGAGGAGATGAGAGAGAAGAGGTGGAGAAAGAGAAAGAGGGGGAGACATCTAAGAAAGAAAAGAAGAGAAATGAGGAATGAAAAAGTGAAAGGAGGAAGGAGGGAGAAAGGTGGAGAAGAAACAGAAGAAACTTGGACTTGGAGGCATATGTGTGTTGAGTGTTGAGTCTGCCATTTTTAATTTCAGAATTGGAATTTTTATCCTGACACCTACTGGATTAAAAGAAATATCCTATTGTCCATGAAGAGAGTTCCATTCCCACAACAGGACACAGCTCTCTTCTGTGTATGTATCTTTATACAAGTAATCAAGGCCATGTTTTCAGTCAGGACACAGTGCTGACTGGGTTTATCTTTTTTTTCTTACCCTCCTGACAGTTTATCCTCTTCACTTGCCTTCCTTAAGATCCATAATAACCAAATATCTAGGATGAAGGAGTCAGTGGACATATTTTCTCATATTTGATATCTGGTCATTCACTGTCTCTGCAGGTGCTAATCCTTTCTGTCCCTTAAACCTAATATCTGGGATACTAATACTCTCAATAGAAAATAAAGGAAGTAGGATTGGGTGTACCTTAGGGTCAGAGTGTGAGAGCAGCATGCTTGAGGCTCTGAATTCAAACCCCAGTAACATAAGGAAAAGAACAAAGTATGAAATCCACTAGCTTATCCAATGTTTATTCCATGTTACTTTTTTCCTCATCAATGTGAGTTACTAAGTTTCAGTCAGTGATCTGAATGCAAAGGAAAAACATTCAAGATAGGTAAATTACACAAATTTCATTCTTGAATTTTGTCTAGAAGAATATGCTTCTCACCCTTTAGGGAGGTGGTTTCTTCTCCCATCTTGTCTTCTGTGATAACACACTTAGTATGATCAGATATCAGTGTGTCATATCAGCCCCAGATAGGCAAAATTCTATCACTTTACTGCAAATCAGCCAGGAATCTTCCACTGATGTTAGACTGAGGCAGAACCTGACCCATAAAATATATAAGAGCAAGAAAAACAGTCACAGAGATCCAAGGTAATCTAAGATCCTGGGTCAGATTGTCAAACTACTAATTCCAAGAGTCAGTCAGTCTCTCTCTCTCTCTCTCTCTCTC
>NW_022196904.1:43626926-43649715 GCF_008632895.1 Mastomys coucha | reverse complement strand
CTCTCTCTCTCTCTCTCTCTCTATTTGTCTCTGTCTCTGTCTCTCTCTGCTCTCTGTCTGTGTGTATATGTGTATACATTAGTTTTTATGTGTCATAGTAAATGTGTATGTGTATTTATACATATTTTGCATTATAATCCTGATCATAACAATAAAATAAGACCTAGTGAAATTTAAGCTTTCTTTATGTAGACTTTTGAAAACAGATACCATTTTCACTTTAAATCTGTATCTGTGGATTTGTACATGTGGGTTGAGTGCCTGTCAGGGTGAGAAGAGTTTGTCAGATGCCCTAGATCTGGAGTCAGGTGATTGTGCAATGCCTACATCCCAGAAAGAGCAGTGGATACTGGTACACACTGCACCACCTTCCCAGATCTCCATTGTGTACTCTCATATATCAAAAGCACAAATGGTTTTTAGTTGAATGTGAGGAAGAAGTTTCTAACAGACCTGTTCCAAAATACATAGGTCTATCTTGGGATACAATAATGTTTGGGTCCTGGGATATTGAAAGAGATTGCACAATTATAAAAAATGCCTAGAACATCAACCCCAAAGTTCCCTGTTGTAAAGACCCTTTCTAATGCTGGCCAATGAAAAGCATGCCTGTAATCCCTGCAGTAGGACAGCAATAGCAGGTGAATCATGAGTTTGAGGCTATCTGACACTACATAGCCAAACTCTGTCAGAGTGATTAATCATTATGTTTTTGTATGCCATATTTGAGCATCCTCTCATGTCACCATCCAGAACATCATGGTGACTGTCACAGACTTGAGATGACTCAAATCCCACACACCTTAATCTGTGGGAATGTGTGTGTTTGTGTATGTGTGTGAGTGTGTGTGTGTGTATGTGTGTGCATGCATGTGTAAATGTGTGTGCATGCCCATGTATGTATCTCTCTGTATGTTTTATATATATATGAACATATGTATGCATGTATATATGTATGTATGTTTGTGGGGTGGTATTCATATCTGTGTATGTTCAATGCGTATTATGCATGTTACTTCTCTGTCATGTATATTGCATCTGGGTTGTATATGTTCACTCATGTGTATGGAAGGCATACTGTGGTCATATATGGTGCCCAGAAGAAAATACTGATGTATTGTCTATATAGGGTTTATTTAAAGATAGAATAGTATATTAGGAGTTCATAGCAATGAGAAATTGATTTTGTTATCTAACATATTTATAAGAGGTTAAGATAAAATTTTTTCCAACATGAACCACTATATGGATAAGGGTCTAGTGCACCCAAAGCTAGGCTACCTCACCTGCCACAGGGTGAATATGGGACAGATTGTAATTCTAAAACTTACAAACCAACTGCAGAAGAGAAACATCTCAATGGTCTCAGGCATCAGCCTACATTTTTTCAGTCTATTCAGTGTTGCCCTGGGAGCCAAATGAATTTCTGAAGACTTCAGAAAATTTTCTGACCCAAAAGAAACTTACTTACTTTTGGATTGACTTTAATCTGAGATGAGTCTACCACCAATACAAACAACATGATGTGATGTCTCCCTACATGAGATGCTTTACTATAGTTTCATACCCCAACATCACAGAAAACTGAAGATAATATGTCCAGGAAAATATCCTAGTGACGGGTTTTACTACTAGACTCCCAGAAGAACATTTGAAGATGCTGTTTGAGGATTATACCATTAAAATGGTGACTGTTGTACATTGATGTTCACTGCACATAGAGTCTGCAGTGCATCCTAAATGTGAAAAGAACTTTGGGAACACCTCTCAAATCCTGGAAGACCAGAGGAGATGAATACAGCCCTATGGAAGGTGTCACATTTATATCATAAATAGCATGAGGAAGACTTCCTCCACTCTTCATGCACCATGTCAGCTGCTCCAGTTTGTCCAGTCCTGCAACCAAGTTGTCCTGATGGCCATACTCCTGCCTGCCCATTTTGGCCACAAAACACAACAAAATACACAAGGGAAATCTGTCTGGCATAGAGACAGAAATGTGCTTGCCTGAACATGATTCCTCCAGCATGTGATTTCCCTGAATTTTTAAAGACCTGACCACTGACCACTGAGGCTAGGGCTTGCCTTCACCTCACACAGTAACTGTCTTGAACAAGGTATGACAGGACAAACTCACTGTTGGTGACAGACTGGCAGAAAGAAGCTCACTACAACCTGTGGGTGAATGACTATTATCTTCAATGCCTCTGTCTTTGGACCCGTGCAGAAGTGAAGCTACTCAAAACACATCACAAATTTCACAAGATCCCTTATTTTAATTATATAAATTGTATTTTCAGACAGAATTGTAGCATTCTAAAAGTGCTATTTTAATTGTACAGTAAAAGTTCCCCATGAGCATGCTAAATGAGAGTTGTGGATGCCAGCAAACAGGACTGGCAGGTGATGGTGAGCAACCTTGTCCTAGTTATTTATTTCTCTCTCATTTCTCTCTTTTCTGTCTCCCTTGTTTTTCCTTGTGACTGGATCTCTGTGTGAAGCAAAGTCTCTATTGAAGTCCTGAAAGTCCCTATGCAGTCCAGGCTGACATGAAACTTAGAAAAAAAGCATCTGCTCCTGCCTCCCAGGTGCTGGGATTAAAGACTTTTTGATTACTAAGGCTGTAAAAGTTAACACTTATCCTTTGACATTGACTCAACACTTGCTCTCAATCATTCGAAGAGTAAAGAAGCCTATGCACCAATATATCCCCATTTGAAAGTAGTCTATAATGTATCTTGATCATATTACTCCTCGCTGCCCTCTTGCATGCTCCTCCAAGCCCATCTGAAACCCCAATTCTAAAACGAGAATAATCTTTCCTACTATCATGTCTTGTTTAAATGTCATGCCTTGTTTAAATGTACATTTATTCTCTCTCTCTCTCTCTCTCTCTCTCTCTCTCTCTCTCTCTCTCTCTCTCTCTCTCGTGTGTATGTGTGTGTGTGTGTGTGTGTGTGTGTGTGTTTGTGTTTGTGTTTCTGTATATGTGTTTACTTTGTGTTACTATGTGAGAGTACATATGCTAGAGGTTCTCTGGAGTTCAGGAGCACATGCAGACATCAGGTATTCTCTACTACTATGTGCAATCCCATAATCAAACTCTGCTTGTCAGGCATGGTGGCAATGGCCTTGGCTCTGGAAGCCAAGTGACCTGCACCATTAAAAAAAAAAAACCCTACTGTGTTTATCAGGGTGTCTTGCATATATTCTTGTGACATCCTATGGATCCTGGGCAAATTCCCATTCTCTATACCCTAAAGAAAAATGACTCCTCATAACCAAGAACAGTTGCTACTAGTAGCTCTTCTGCTAAGTCTGGAGCAGGAGCTTCTTTGATGTGTATGATGGAATACTGAAAGTGTTTCACTTTTTAAAGCTGTAGTGGAAGGAAACACAGCTGCTGGGCTTTTATGAGTGCAATGGCTTTTCCTGGCCCGAACAGAGGTTTACACAGCTCTCCTCCCCATCCTCCACCTTTTATACTGTTTCTGGGTCATGTTACATCATGCCTCTTGAGTGGTGAGGTGTGGTGTGTATCTGTGTGATATAAATGTCTCATTTGTGGCCAAACACTCAACATATGCTCTCAACAACTTGAGGAGTAAATAAGTCTGTGCATTAACAGATCCCGATGCAAAAGGAGTTTCTCTGACAAATGGGAAAAGCAGCACTAATCTATGAATATAAATATATTCAGGAAACAGTTTGACAACATGTCCAAAATCACAGTAGTATGTCTCCTCATGATCTATTATATACCAGTGTGTGGGTTTAGGACCAGATTTAGAGCTCCAGGCATGGATTCCATCCTGTGAAGTGGCCTAAAACTCAACCAGAAAGTGTTGTTTACTGTTATAGCAGTAGTGTCATGATTGCATCTGTAGGCATATCCTCCCGAGCAGGTCAGGATGATAACATATAAAATCCACTATTGGCCAGAACATGACTTTTCTCTCAGCACTAGGCAAAGCACCACACTGCACAGAGAAAGCTAGGCAACAGGGAGGAAGTTGGACAGTCTCAGATAATTTCTCTAGGTGCCAAGCAAGACCAAACTGTGGTGTCTTACAAACTACTTCTGGCATGTAACCAAGAGAAATAGTCCTAGCTTTTATTGTTTATGCAGTTTCAGGCTTCCCTGAATAAAAGTACATAGTGGGTTTCTAACAGCTGGGACTGAATTTTTCACTCATAATCAATAGCTGCTGAAAGTAGCTTCAAGTGTTCTCTCCCATGGGTCTTCCCTTTTACTTAAGATTCAAGGTCTTCAGATTGGGCACTGAAGCCTTTTCAGAGTCTCAGGTTACCTACAATGTAATAGTTCAATTGCCTAGACAGCCAGCCTCCTAAATTAATCTGTTGACTCTTTGGTCCTAGTACCTGGCCTAGGCTGATGTAAAGCTGAAAGCAATACTAAACTTTTATTTATGAACTGAGCTGGCTATTTCCAAGATTATCTAGAAGTTTGTGATGTTAGCAAGACAGGAATGAATATCATGTGTACAGAATGATTCCTACTGGATCCTCAAGTGCAGCCAGGGCCTCACTAACCATTGCTATCTGAGAATAATGAGCTCTCACATATTTTCACAAATCAACTCTCAGCTAATGGATCATACGTGGAAGCCATAGTGATGGCTACTCCATCGCTACAATGCAAGGTTTTCTAACCACTGGCTCCTTGGATGTCTCTGGCTACCTGAGTACAGGCAGTGATTATGTAAGTGTCCTTTTTGCAATGCTTACATTCCATTGCGTGTCTGTTCCAGAAACCCTCTTTTTCTTCATTTCTACTATATCCTTCCCTATTATGCTCTCCTTTTTTTATTGCTTACTGGTCTAAGTGAAGGCAGACATTATGTCTTTTCATATCACATCTTGCCCTGTACACACACACACAACCCAACGCTCAGCCCAACATTCTGGAGGCTAGTGCAGAGTTTTAATAGGGGCGTTTCTATTAGCAAAAGACTAGGCAGAGGGGCCAGGTCATCACTTGTAAATGTTCCTAGATCAAAAGATGAGGAGGAAACAAAACATTCTGATTGCCAATTCTCTCCAGAGCACCACTTACTTTAACAGTGCATGGGGCTCCAGACAAGGCTCAGTACTAAAAAGAATCCCATTCAACCTGTAGATCATATTTGATCTTAGCACCCATATGTTGGCTCATAAGGATCTGTACTCTAGTTCTAATTCTATCTGGCAAACTTGGCTCTCATCAGGAATGCACATACCTACAAGTAGACCAAACATTCTCACACACAAAGTCTTCTAAAAAAGCAAGAAAAATAGAAATCCATACACATAACTCTATAACCTTGTACCTCCTCATGAGCCTCCCTAGGTTTGCTCAGTCTTGTGGCAGATCCCTCAAGGGAGGTGGGGTGGGGGCTAAGGTAGAGAAACCATGGGGAAGTAGAGAGTTTGGAGTTCTAGTGAAAGCTTAATGTGACTGAAAACCCCAAGGCAGCAAGAGATGGAGAACATGAAAGATTTTAGCCAGGTGCATATGGACTTTCTCCTCAGCCATTAGCTCTCCCTGATTTGAATCAGAGAAAGCATAATAGCATTCATGATGTATACACTGAATGAGCTTTCTGGGAAGATGGTGGCCCTGCAAGTTGATGACCTGAAGGAGAATATAGGAGATAGGAAACCTTGCCAATCTTCTTATTGGTTATTGCCCTGAGCACAGGCTCCTCAGAACTTGCTCTGGGAGTTTAGTCTGATTGGGATAAACTTTATGTACATATGATCTTGGCTGAGTTAAATGTCAAAATTAAACAGTGTCTGAAGGTACATGGGATGAGGAAATTCAGCAGTGAGTAAGGAACAAATGTGCTGGGCTTCATGAGGTTTTAGGTAGAAGTTTGCAATATCTTTCCTTTCATTTTCACTAAGGTTCAAGGTAATTAGATAATTCATCCAGGAGAAAAATGCAAAAGTTTTATAGGTATGCTGGCTTGCATCTGAAATCTTGATACTTGGGTTATGGGCAGAAATACATCCTTATTTCTAGCCTGTTTGGATTACATAGTGAGTCCTGGTCTCAAATAAAGCCAATTCTAGAGAGATGAGGCACCTGCTGATATGTTGGTGCTTCTCCATCAACAAGCAAAGAACCTCTCAGGTGCTTTCCTTAACACAGGTAACAATAGAGCTGCTTCTCCTCCCTGCTGCTGGTATTTTCCTGTTAGCACAGTAAGTGGCATTTTTAGTTTATGAGATGTGAAGTGTAATGACATTTCTGAATGACAATCATTGCTCACAACTTGGGTCAATTCACTGCACTCCCTGTCTACTTACCTTTCAATGGTCAAAAGAGATTCAGAGGGAGCCAATGAATGAAGCTCTCTACAGACTGACTGGAGCCACCTGAGGAGACAGAGATTCTAAGCTGAATAAGGGAAATGGCATACCTGTTGCTTACTGTTGAGTGCCTCTTCCTTATCTGCCTTGTGAGAGCTCCATGAATCTACCTCCATCTGTGACATAGGATTCTTGATAGATGTACTGGGATATACTACTGGCCACCACATTGGTTGTACAGTTGGCATTCCAGGAGCCTTAACCATTTTATCCAGAGATATCTGAAAGAGAGAACATGATTGGACAGCAGTTGTGGTCCCACACATTATGATGGAAATCCACAAAAAGGAGGAAGCAATAGATGCCATAGTTATGAACTAACACCCAAGCCTGGTTTTATGGAGACAAGGGACAGTTTCTTAAGTGCACAGTAGAGAAAATGGTCATACAGTTACAAAAAATCCTGTTGAAGTATGTGTGTATACAGGTGCCTTTACACCACAGGAGGTTTCTACACTTGTGTGTGATATATGAGTACGTACACAGGTGAGGGTCTGCATGAGTGTGAGCATATGCTTGTAGGTGTGAGCATTCATACATGTGTACTTGAATCTTGTGTGCATTCCTTGCCTCTATGCATACAGCACACCAAATAAGGCAAAGAGCTTGTTGTCACGGGCTCTACTGCTGCCCTGGGAATCTTTTACCACAGCTCAAAGGGCAATCAAGCAAGAGAGAGATGTGAGAAGTTTGGGCTGCACTTGGAAGGAAGAGGGTTGATGGTCTTCAGAAGAGGGATAGAAGCTTCTCTGGATTCTCTCTGTAGGAAAATGCTGCAAGTGTCTATTTCTCTGATTATTCCTCCATCCACTCAAAGCATTACATACTATTTTGGAGGTTTGCCTTGTTGTGGGCACAGGTGAAAGCAGGGCTTTTCACAGACAAGATTTCAGCATAAGTAAGAGAGACTTCTGTATAGGTCAAAGCTGTAGGCATTTTGATGGGATAGTCTCTCAACCAGCTCATTTAAACTTACTTCAAGTTGTCCAACAATCTATCTACACATGTGGCTCTCACTATCTGTTTACTATCTTCTGCTTCCATCAGTATTTTTTTTTTTTGATACTCCTGCATCTGCTTTTGTCCCTTCTCTCTCCTAGCTTGGTTGAACCCAGTACTTTCTGCCTCAATTACTGGCTGTCGGATATTTATTATTAGCAATCAGCATTAAGACAGTGCCAGAACATCTCGTGGGTTGCCTTCAGGCAATGACATTCATGTTTTGAGCAGATGGGAAAGGAAAAATTTACAAATTTTACTGAAACCCAGTCATAGGTCATAGAAATACAATATTAAAACTCTCCCATCACTTAACACTTTGTTAATACAGAATTATCAATGAAAATACAAAGAAACACCTTCATACAAAATGAGGAATGTCACCCAACAATGGGTGGATATGTGCACAGCATGCAGATGTGGTCAGAAAACAAACTCAGATGTTGCTTTTACATTTCCTTCCACTTTCACAGTTGTGAGCCAGTTAATGAAGTGCTAGAAACTAAAGTCCAATCTTCTGCAACAGCAATACATGCTCTTAGTCACTAAAGCATCTCTCTATCCCTCATTAAAGATACTTAACATTTGTTTGTTTGTTTGTTTGTTTGTTTGTTATGGGGCAGTAAAGGCATGAAGTGTGGAGGTAAGAGGACAATTTCATGAAGGGGGTTCTCTTCTTTCATCTTTATATTGTATTTGAGAATGAAATTCCCTCAGGCTGCCAAACAGTAAAACAGCACAATAAAGTAGGCCTTGGCAAACCAACAGAAGAAAAAGAGCTTAAGAGAAGACACAAGAATCTGAGACACATTCTTACACATTCAGAAGTCCCCTAAAAATACTAAACTGAAAGCTGTGTTTGTGGAGAACTTGTTTACAAACCCCTGTATGCCCTATGGTTGCTGCCTCAGTGTCTATGAGTACATATACGCTTAGATCTGTTGACTTAAGAGGGCTTTGTTCTGCTTGTGTCCAGTCTCTCCTCTGGCAATTACACTATTTATACTTCAGTGTTCCCTGAGCCCTGAGCAGAGGTATTTAATGGAGATATCCCATTTGGAGTTATGTGCTGCTTTCTCTCTCTCTCTCTCTCTCTCTCTCTCTCTCTCTCTCTCTCTCTCTCTCTCTCTCTCTCTCGCTTTCTATCTCCTTTTGTCTGTCTGTCTGCTGTCTTTCTGCCTGCCTGCCTGCCTACCTGCACAATGTCTGTCTGTAGGTCTCTGAATTTGTTCCCATCAGCTGCAGGAGAAATCTTCTCTGATGGTTGAATAAGGCACTGATCTATGAGTACAGCAGAATATCATAAGAAGCATTTATATTGTTACTTTTAGGATTGATATTAACTTAAGTATTTTGGATATTTAGTTTTAGTTTCTTGGCCACTTAAGCAGTGTCAGATATGTGTGTAAAATCCCTTGAGGCACATAACTGGCTAAGCCCCTCCCCCGAGCACTTCTAACTGCCAAGTTCCACACAGAGAACATTGTAACTGCCCTACAGGCCAGCCTCAGCCCTCCTCCCCATCCCCACTTCATCCTTACAGAGTAACCCAAGCACAGTCGAAATCCCACCAATCCCCACACTGAAAAACTTTGTGTCCAACCCCAAGAACAGATATAATTCCCTTTCTTCTACTCAGTTCTTTGCTCCTTTTCAATTGAGCCAAGGCAGCCACCCCTGTAGAAGTTAAGTTTAGTTCTTCCACCCAGTCTCATGCCCTGAGGAATAAGACTCAAACTCAAAATACATTTACAAATACCTTAGTCATAGAGCTAGGCTCGTTTCTGGCTAGATTGTAGCAAAAATTAACCAATTTATTGTAATCTACATTCGGCCATGTGTCTAGTTACCTGTGCTCAGGTACAATTTGCCTGTCTTGCCACATTTTCCCAGGCGAATCTTTCACCTGGCACTCTCCCAGAATCCTTTCTGCCCCTATATGTCCCACCTCCTAATTTCTGCCTAACCTATAGGCCCTCAGATTTTTATTGACAGGTTCCTCATCCATACAGACACAAAATATTATCTCGACATACCCCTCTGGGTTTTCCCTCCCAATAAATCTATTATGTAAGATTTCTTGGGCTATGTGACTCTGTAGTATTCCTTGCCTTCCAATTGCCAGGATATCTTTCTATCCTGGCTATAGAGTGGGTTCCATCTCATATGACATGGCCTGAACACAAATTGTTTGGTTACTACCACATCTTTTGTGTCACCATTGCAGTAGCATATTATGCAGTCAGGATATTAAAAATAATTTTAACAATTTTTTGAGCATAAGTGTTTTGCCTGAATGTGAGTGTGCACCGTGTATGTCTATTGGCTACAGAGGTCAGAAGGTCATTTCTCTTGGAAATGTAAGAAGTTAGATCCAGTTGTGAGCCATCCTATAAGACCTGGAAATGAAACCTGGGTCTTCTAGAATAACAGCCAATGCTCTTAATCATGAAACAAAAACTCCCGACCTGACTCTATTTTCTTTCTGAATCAACTGAAAGATACTTGAGGCATAAGAAATCATATTTTCATTTAAACAGAATATCTGTGCTTTCTTGTATTGGACCTTACAGATAGAAAAACATGAGTATATGAGTTGCCCCAAATTAGGAGTCATAATAACAACCATAGGAGATAATTCTATTTAACTATGCCATTGATGCTCTTCTTACTGTGTTCTATACCACTTACTAATTTTAGTGAATTGTTCACTACATGGAGAAATTTGCTAATTCTTACTTTTCAGGAGGAATGGAAATAATAGTAAATTGAGATATATTTGAAAGACATTTACTATGAATTGGAAAATGGTTTCAGGATTCCATTATCATTAAACTATTCTTGGCTCCAACATGATGAATGCAGCAGAGTCCTTCCCTTGATTTCACAGTTTATGATTTTGCTAATATAACAAAATATAACTATTTTAACTAAGTGTAGAATCCAGAATATCAGCTGCTAATCATGAAGCAACTACTTCATAAGCACATATCTTGGTTATGATTGAGATTGATTGATGCCAGGACTGAGACTGCTTAGAGCATGTTTGCATAGCATGCATTCTATTGTTATTCTGCTAAATGAATGACATTATCCTTGTTCATAAAGAGGGAAACTTCACTTTGTGAACAGACTCAAAATCACAACTTGAAATATAGGCTTCTTCAGATACAACAGCCAGGATATAAAACAGGGAGGGAAGGGGAAAGAGAGAGAAAAGAGGTTAGAAATTCTTTCCTCTGGAATAGGCAGTAGTCAGGGAAACATATTCTATTAATTGACAAAAATAGTTTGATCTGTGATCCAGTTGGCCTTAAGTGGTGGATTCATGTCAACTCCCTGAAGGTTATATAAAATATTTAGGAGAATAATGTTCTAATCTATATTTAGAAGACAACCAAAGGAAATTTAAACATTAGAACTTGTTGTTGATGAAGATGATGATGATGATGATGATGATGATGATGATGATGATAATAATAATAATAATAATAATAATAATAATAATAATAATAATTCTTTACCAGGGCTACATTGATTAATGTTAAAATTTTGAAGAGGAAATCTGTAACCTTAAGTCACTTTCTTAGACCTTTATAACTTTCACTTACATACCTTAATACAAAGTTTTTGACCGTCACTAATTACTTAAGCTTTTATTTCTCAGAACTTTATAATTTGTATTTACATATCTTAAGCTACTTTTTAGACTCTCACAACTTAAGGGTTAACCTTTTTTCAACCTATCATTTATCATGAAATCCTGATGGCTGATTACTGAGAGCAGTCCTTGCATAGCAAGTTCTTTAAATATAAGGAAAGTAAAAAAGTTACCTTGAAACATGTTTTGTGAGTTTGTTTCTTTAAGAGAGAAGTATGTTAGCAAGGTATACTGTGTTTTTCTTTCTCAGCAAGAGGCTTATACGTTCTAGAAAAGTACAGCCTGAGGCCTGAGTTAAATGACTTAACAAGACAACTGTGGCCTTTGGAAAAGAGCTAATGTGTTTGCCCTGGTAAAACTACAGTTAGTAAGTCAATATTAAAAAGAATTTGAGAAGGATAAATTATAGCAGTAAGTATAATCCAAATGGCCTCTATACCCACTAAAATTACAGAGACTTTCTGGCTACCTAGATATTTGTCCTGGCTCCCATGAGAGCATTACATCTTCTGCTGCTTCTCAAGACAGCATTGGCTTCAGCTGTCAGAACAAGAAGGTCTGAGAGATCTCCCTGTTGAGAAGGTCCTTGGGAAAACTGATCTTACTTTGACAAGGCGGAATCAACCAAACAATGTCCACAGTTTGGGTAGAGCCCTGGTGGAGGTAAAGTCATGGGCATATTTCTGTTTAGTGGTTAGTACATTACCACAATCTAGGTGTAGTGTTTGCCATAAACATTTGTCTCTCTTCAAAACCTCAGAGTTGCCTCAGGGAACTGGCATTTCTGTTTATAATGGGAAAGTTTTTCATTAAATATTATAAATGTTATATTCAGTGATTAAATCTCTGAAGAGTTTGAGGATCATTTATTAAGTAAACATGATTTTAAAATAAACTTTACTTATTTTGGTTACTAGCTTTAGGATTAACCTTGAAGACATATACAGGAAGCTAAATAAAGTTTGTCAGTCATAGGAATTTTATAACAGTTTACAGACTGGTAGGGTTCATAAGAGTGGGATTTGACAGTTTTATCCCTGTTAAACTTGGGACTCAATATTTTGAGTTGAAGATTTAGATTGAAGGTCCTTTGTCATCAACATAAAATGTTTAACCAGAGCCTGGGAACTTCTCTTATCCTTTGTATAGTGCAACATTATAGAAAATCACAGTTACTTGTATGATTCTGGTTACCCAAACAGCTAAAGCTTAATAAAGTGAGCAAAGCAAAGCAGAAAGACATCTACAGTTAAGTCAGTCACTCTTAAGTGAGTAGACCTTAGGAATTTATCAACCTTATTTATCAAATATTCCTTGTTCCTTATTAAAGCTTAAAAGCCTTATATTTAACATCATTAGCAAAGAGATAAGTAATTTTATGAAATATCTAAGGCAGCTTTTGTTAACTTGAATCATGTCTTTAGGAATTTGTCATAATATAAAAAACCCGCCATTTTAATTCGAATATTTTGGATACTTGTTATTGCTCCTTTAGTCTAAAACGGTATTGCCTTAGATGTCTTATACTATATAGTTATCTTAAAATGGTGATAAAATCAATTGGAATGTACACTTTAATCTTAGTAAAGATGGCTGCCAACCATATTGTTGCTATTTATTGGTAAATCTGTTTTTTAAACAAGAGTTGAATCCAAGTTTCATATAAAGTACATTTTAAATAAGAGTTTAAATATTGTTGCATATTAATATTACATATGCATAGATTTTTAACTGTGAGTCTTTTGTTACAATTTGAAGCTAAATTTTGTAGTAAATGTCTGCTCTTTAATTAATTAATTAATTTACTTTACACTTTGACAGAAGTTTCTTCTCTCTCCTCTCTTCCAAGTTCTTCCCAGTCATCTTCCTCTACCTCATTCAGTCTCCCTTCATTCCTCTTCAGAAAAGGGAAGGCTTCCCATGGATATCATCCAGCCATGGCTTACCAAGCTGCAGGCTCCTGTCTGTAAGTATGGCAAAGTACCATTGATAATGTCTGGGGTGGGATTCCTTATGTAGACCAGTCATTGGTCGAGCGCTGTTTAAATGTCTGTTCCATCTTTACCCCTGCACACTTGTGCATCTTGTAAGCAGCACAAATCATAGATGAAAGCGTTTGTGGCTGGGTTAGAGTTTCAGTCCCTCCACTGGAAGTCGTGTCTGCTTACAGTAGATGGTGCGTTCAGGCTACAAATGCTTCTTTGCTAGGAGTTTTGGTTAGGGTCACCCTCATAGATTCCTGGGAATTTCCATTGCCCTTGGTTTATAGATTGTCCCAAAGAGGCACTGCTCTCTCCCCAATTCCAGTTGTCTCTTTGTTGCAGATTTCTTAGTCATAACGAATGAACTTAAAAATCCTGAGTTAGAATTTACAGCATAGTCTTAAGAGATATTTTACTTTTGAGAGAACTGAGCACAAACACCTATAGAGGTAAAAAAATTTTCTGACTAGGCAGTAGAGAAACACTAGAGATAAGAGAATGGTGGAAGTGTAGAACAGAGCTACTTTAGCTATAAGATAATTTGGAATCATTTGTGCAGTGGCAGAAGTTGTTAACATGAGCGATTTTGAAAATTGAACATGCCACTTCTTGGCCATACATATGTACAGAGCCCAAGATATTTCTAGTGTAAGGAGAAGAGCAGGAGGGGGCACAAGGAAATTCTCCTTGAAGGACTTATATAGGCTTCAAGAGGAGGAGAGAGATCACAGTGGCCCAGATAGGCTTACAAAAGCTGTGGAACTATTAGGAGGGAGCTGAGACCCAGAGAATAGGGTCAGAGTACAGAAGCTCTCCCTGGGTGATGAGGCCTAGGGACCTTAAGGAAGAGATAGAGCAGGCAGCTTCAATCAGGGACATGAAAGAGAAAAAGCTGTGCAACGGCAGGCAGCTCCTAGCAGGAGGAAGTAAGCAAAGGGTTGCAGGTGCTCTCAGGCAATTGCAGGTGGGCCAGGGGTTCTCAAGGGCACATGAAAGAAAAAGCTAAGCTGTTCTGGGTAAACAGGAATTTTCATCTCTGTAATCCCAAAGTGGAATGGGTAATTGTCAAAGAGAAATGTTACAAATCATTTTGGACCATTTGTCCTTTGTCCTTGTGACTGGAGCTCAGTGGAGGCAAAAGCAGCTGCCTGGCACAGTGGTGCTGCTTTAGTAGTAAGAGTAGGCAAAGCAGGCAGCTGTGTGTTGACACTTACACAGTACAAGAAAGCCATGTGACTAAAGTACGAAGAGAAGGAAGTAGCTGGAGAGGTAGACTGGGAGAGGCTTTTTGGGGAAAATGGATGGTTTCAATAGAGGGAGAGGAAAGTGGTTTAGTAAGGACAGATGGGAGCAAGAGACAAACTTACTGAGTAGTAAAAAGAGTCAGGTGGCTAGAGCAGGTGGAAGGGAGGTGTATTGTGCGTGGCACAAGCCAGCAGAAGCAAATGATCTGTACATACCTTAGGAGAGTCAGAGCAACAGCTTACTTGAAAGCTGCCAAGTCTCTTGGAAGAGAACACATTTATGCCATCCTTGAGGTTTCAAGATGGAAAAAAGAAAAAAAAAAAAAACCCTAACATAAAAGGGTGGTATGAATGACTAAGAGGTTGAAGATTCTATTATACATATAAGGGAGTGTACAATTGGGGGAAGGAACATCAGGGAAATTCCTGAGTGAACATGATTGCCAAATTGAACAGTGCCATGTGAGAAGAGGGAGAAAGGAGCAGGGGAGAGGGAAATAGATACCAGGCACAGTACCCAAAAGGGCAAGAGGACCAAAAGGTAAAAAGGGCCACTTGATCAAAAGGGCTGAATTACATAGCAAGGTACAGCTAAGGGAAAGACAGGCTATCCCAGTCAGTCCCTGGGATGGACACTTCAGTAAACGGGCATGCCAGCTAAGATGACTGTAATGAGTAGGGCCTGAGGATTTCTGGGAGAACCTGGCAGCCAATGACTTTGTGATAATGTCAACAGGTGTCTCAGACATTTGTCTGAGGTTTGCTGCCTAATGTTTATCAGTGGTAGGGGTTTTATGGTAGAGTCTTTAGGATTTTTTTTTTTTAATGTAGAACCATGTCATTTTCAAATAAGGATACTTTGACATCTTCCTTTCCTATTTGTATTGCTTGATCTCCTCCTCTTTTCTTATTAGCTTAAGACTTTAATTGTATATTGAACAACAATGCTGAGAGCTTCCTTCTTCTTGAGCTTCATAGGGTGTGTGAGTTGTATTGTGGGTATTCTGAGCTTTTTTCCTAATATGCACTTATCAGCGAGTGCATACCATGTGTGTTCATTTGTGACTAGGTTACCTCACTCAGGGTGGTATTTTCTAGTTCCATCCATTTGCCTGAGAATTTCATGAGGTCATTGTTTTTAATAGCTGTGTAGTATGTAAATGTACCACATTTTCTGTATCCATTCCTCTGTTGAGGGATATCTGGATGGTTTCTAGCTTCTGGCTATTATATATGAGGCTGCTATGAACATAGTAGAGCATGTGTCCTTGTTATATGTTGGAGCATCTTTTGGGTATATGACCAAGAGTGGTATAGCTGGAGAAGTTCAGTCCTACTTAGAAGGGGGGGGGACAAGATAATCAAGGGAGATAGGGGAGAGGGACCTGGGAGGGAAAGAGGAGGGGGAGTGAAAAAGGAGGGCTGGATCAGGTTTGGGAGGAAACAGGAGGAGGGAAGTACGGAGGGTCAGGAAATTGAATGGAAGAGAGTAGCAGTGGGGTTGAGGAACTGGGGGCAGCCACTAGAAAGTTCCAGATGCCAGGAAAGTAAGAGGATCCTAGGATCCAACTGGGATCCATCCCAACACAGGGAAGAGAAAACCAGTAGAGGTTTTACCATATCCAAAGGTTAGGTATGCTCCCAGTTGAGGGATGGGGCCAGCCACCCACCCATCTCAAAAATATTAAGCCAGAATTGTTCCTGTCTAAAGGAAATGGAGGGACAAAGAGTGGAGTAGATACTTAAGAAAAGGCCATCCAGAGACCACCCCACCTAGCCATCCATCCCATCTGCAGACACGAAACCCAGACACTATTGCTGATGCCAAGAAGTGATTGCTGACAGGAGCCTGGTATGTCTGCCCCCTGAGAGGCTCTGCCAGAACCTGACCAATACAGATGAAACTACTCTCAGTCAACCATGGGACTGATCATGGGGATTCCAGTGGAGGAGTTAGGGGAGTGACTGAAGGAGCTGAAGGGGTTTGCAACCCCATAGGAAGAACAACAATATCAACCAACCAGACCCCTCAGAGCTCCCAGGGACTAAACAACAAACTAAAGAGTATACATGGTGGGATCCATGGGTCCAGTTGCATATGTAGCAGAGGATGGCCTTATCTGGCATCAGTGGGAGGGGAGGCCCTTCGTCCTATGGAGGCTCAAGGCCTCTTGAGTAGGAGGATGCTAAGCGGTGAGACAGGAATGGGTGCATGGGTTGGGGAGCTTCCTCATGGAAGCAGGGTAAAGGGGATGTCATATGAGGTTTGTCGAGGGGAAACCAGGAAGGGAGATAACATTTGAAATCTAAATAAATAAAAAATCAATAAAAAGAAAAGGAACGCTGAGACCTGATGTCCTTGGCTTCTTTCTACTTTAGTGGAAATGATTTACATACGGTGGGTGTTGACTTGGGCTTGTTATAGCTTGCCTTACATATGTTGAGAGAAGTCTCCTGTATCATTTGGATTTCTATCATGAAGAGATGGAGAGGTTAGATTTTTGTCAAAGTCATTTTGAATATATAATGAGATGAGCATGTGGTTTCTCTCCTTGAATCTACTTATGTGTCTGCAGTGTAATGTTTTCGTCAGGCATAACAACACGATTGCAGGCAGGACATCACAATAGCTGTGTATATATGCACAAGACCTGTGGAAAATCAAGCCAGCCAAGCATCCCAGGAGGCGTGGGGGAGGGGTAATGAAGTTCATCCCTAGCTGAAGTGCTAGTGACAATTGATGGCTGCTGAGGAAACAAGAATCAGTTTCCTTCAGCCACGGGGCCCTGTGTTATAGTGAGGCTGTCTATATCCACGTACAAACAAAAAGCACTAAACGGAAACTGGTTTGTTTTTTTTAATCATGTGAATTGCAGAGATAAAAATGCTGGTGATGTTAGTGGATGAATTGCAGAGGAGGAAATCTGGGATTGAATTCTCTTAACAGATATTATATGAATTTTACCTTTAAATACGTACTCAAAATTGATTGGGTCTGGTGGCTCATTCCTGTGACTCTAGTATTTATGAAAATTAAGTGGGTGGATTGATAAGATAGACGGGTCAGCCTCATAGTGCGATTGAGGCCAGACTGTAGTGTAGTGTAAGACCCTACCTGGAAAAAAACATTGAAGAATTACTCAATGCTCTTAGGGCTCTAAGTTTAGGGTTAAATATAAAATTTACTTTGTGTTGCAGACATATGTGCTAATGTGCTAATCCTGAGCCTCCGTCGTAAGGAGACAATGCAAACCCCTGTTTGTGTATTTCCTTGAGAGGATAAGGCCACTGGGACAAAGACATAAATAATGTCATGCCAAGTGAAACTGCCCAATTTACACCTGGATTACAATAGCCCATTGGAGTTTATTCAAACTTTTCATCAACATGAAGACTAGAGAGCAACATTGATCTTAGGAGTCAGAGAGAGTTGAGATCAGTAGGCATCCTGAATGCCAGACAGAGATAATACTAATGGTGATACAGAGAGCCATAGAAAGATAAGAGCAAGGGTTTTGTTGAGCAACAGAGACTAATAGAGACCAGGGGAAATTCTAGAGCCAGAGCTTGTCTCCAGTAGTTTTATACGTGTCCATAAAAATTGCAGGATCATTTAAGCTAAAAAGTTGTTTGTTTGCTTTGAGACAGGATCTCATGTGACCTTAGTAGTGCTGGGACTATAGCTGTGAGGTACCATGCTTGGTTTGTGCAAGGCAGGGAATAAGCCTAATAATTTCATGAATCTGGGTAAACCCTTTACCAACTGATCCATATCTTTATCCTAAAGCCATTAGGTTCTGGGGTAGGTTCTGATAAACTCTTGCATTTCAAGGAACTTTACAAGCTGGTATGAATCTCGATAGAAAAATGGACAATTCTAAGTGGGCATTTGCTTTAAAAGTAATATTAAACCATAACCCTGTAATTGTTATTTTATAGTGAAAAATCTCTACTGAAAAAAATCCTAACATACATATTCTTTAAATGATGAGTCGAAATAAGCTGTTGAGCATCAGTCACTCATTAGAGATGATGTGGGAGAAGGTACAAGTAGGTCAATGGTAACAAAAATGACTGAAAGCTCCATGGTGATGGCTGCGGGAAGATAATAAGGAGGGAGTGTTTTGTTAATGAGGTTATTCTGACACTACAGTATCTTTATTGTGAAGTTAAATGATAAAGAATTCTCTATATACTCACCATCCCTTGCCATTATACATTTAGCAAGCTGAATTATCTCAATAAAGCTTGGTTTAAATTTGAGGTTAAGTGAAAGGTACACATATATGATTGTCAAGATTTAACTGTAAAATGTTAAGTATTCAGGTCCATGCTGTGTAACTTTTTCACTGTTTATAGGGTTAAGATCTTATTTGTGAATGTTGCCAATGGCAAAACATCCTCTCTAGTTATGGACATAAAACTAGCATAAAAATGATTCCTGTGCTCATATAGAGCCAGGTTAAAAAAAATCTTTATTCTTTTGGGTTAAAGCACTTACACTATTTTCTGTTGCTGTGTTTTTCATAAATGACAACTTTGACTAGGTAAAGATTTTTTCAAAGTAAGTTGTGATGATAGAATGCAAAACAAATATGACAGTCTAACAACAATGTTCATATTGCAAGTGTATTATGAATTTAATAAACAATGATACTCTAATAGTTTACTGAAAAAACACATTCCTAATAAGCAATAGTACATCTCCTTCTCTTTTATTACAATAAAAGTACTGGTATAATAACTGGCAATCATCTTTAAGTTCTTAATAGATTTCAAACTACAGTAAGTTGTAGAATATTTTATTTGTTTTAAACAGCTGAAAGTGAAATACAATAGTAACCTTTTACTCTACTTCTATTGAGTATTGAGCATTTCATTAACTTTCTAGCATATTAAAATGTTAAATATTCTTTTTACAGCAGTTAATAAAGTATTTTAAAGGCATAGCTTTCATCTTGAAAGTGAAGCTGGTAATTAGGCTATTATGATTTAATGTTAAAAAGACTTTCAGCATACCATATACCAAATCAAGGAAAATTATAAGTTACTTATGTATAACTACTTTTAGTATTACTATACAGATAATAATACTTAATTTTTTTATATAGCGTTAGGAAATTGGTATTGTTTATACAATCAGAATGTATTAAATGTTTACTAATGGAAAGATAAGTGCAAGTTGATGTGGCATTTCCCAAAATCTTTGAAACCCTTAACTGTGGGCCTGTGTACCAAGGGCTTTCCATGGAGATCTCTGGCCCGGCCAGGTGCGAGGGTTCAGGCAAAGGGGAGAGAGTGCGAGCAGGAAGGGGAAACACCTCCATCACCTTGCTGCTGCAGTTGGCTCCACTTCTGTCTCCACAGTTGCCATCTCAGTCACTCCACACTGCCCTGCACTGAGTGGGGCCCGGCCAGTCTGGGCTAACCAGGGGCAGAATAGCCAGGGAGAAGTGCGGGGAGCTTCGAGTGGAGCTTTGGGAGAGCAGACCTCTTCCCATGTGTTACAGCTCGTATGACAGAAGCTCTCAGAAGATGGAGGAGTTCTCACACCTTTATTCCTCTTGGATAGGATTCTTATAAACTGTTTGGGGGTGGGTCGGGGTCTGACAGCAGGTATTTCTCATTGGCTTGGTATGAGAGCTTGGAGATACCTTATCTACACATGAGAGGGCTTGGTGCTGCTCCTTCATGACTGATGACCACAGACCTCTCTGCAGGGGGGTGGGGGAAGTTGTGGGAGGTTATAACTAAGTGACAGGAGACAGGAGCCCAAGGGACGTGGCCAAACTCCTGTCATCCCTTGCAGAGGACAATGACCTGCTGGGTCATCAGGGTTTAAAGCCTGAACTTGACCAGGGGCCAGGCTATCTATCACAGCTCACCATTCCACAATGGTGTCCCACATCTGGCCTGCCACAGGGCTACAGCTGTTCATGGAGGTAGATACAGGAAGTTTGACTGCCAGTACCCAGGTTGGTGCATCGGGCTGTGAGAATCTGCAGGATCTTGCTCCTGGTGTGGGGAAGCGCAGTCTGAGATCTCTGTGGAACTACCAGGAGCTGGCTCATGGGTCCCTGGTCCACATGGAGGCTGAGGATGACAGCTTCTCAGGCTCTTAGACACCACAGATGCCGCTGGATGCCTCAGAAGAGCTGAGAATAGAGTAGGGACCGAGGTGCTCTAGCCTAGGGAGTTGGGGGGGCAAAGGGGAAAGAGGCCAGAGGAGAGAGCTCTGACTGGTTCCTATGGGGCTTGAATGTCTCTGGCTTGGTTGGGTGGGTGGTTTGTTTGGCTCAGTGGAAATGGGAGACTGAGAGCACAGGGAGGCCTCCCTCGGGAGATGAGATATGGCTCTTTAGAAGATCTGCTCTATTGGGGATATTGATGAGAAGAGTCAGTTCATAGTTTTAAGGCATTTATTGTTGGGATGAGAGTTGGGATGAGTAAAACCTTACCCCTCTTTCGCAGGGCGGCCTGAGGTTAAATAGCTTTGCCTGGATGAGTGTCTGGGAGGGGGAACTAAGAGGGTAGTAAAGGCAGAGCAAAGGAGAGAAGTAGAGGCTGACCAGTACCATGTAGAGAGATGGGGGAAGGGAATGTGGAGAGATGAGGAAAAAGAGGGCGAGAGACAGCTAAGAGTGAGAGAAGGAGGAGGGAAAAGCAGCCCATTTTATAGTGGGCCAGGCCTATCTGGCTAGTGCCAGGTGAGTGTGGGGGTAGAGTCCAGACAGAATACTAGAGGCTTGGGGAATTGCCCTCCATGACTGATGGCCACAGAATTATGGAGACATGAGGCCTTGTGTCAGGATTGTAATGTCTGGGAGTGTGGCAAGTGCCTTACCATTCCTTGCAGGAATGCCTGGTGGTTCTCCAGGGTTTAAACCTAGCTCAACCAGAAAACGGGCTGCCTTTCACAATTCCACAGTTAACATATGTTTTCAAGAAGTGGAATATATTGATTATTTGATACTTCAGTTTTCTATTATATAGCCAACTAAAATGATTAAAATGAAGGAGAATAAGGGAGGGCTACTGCATATAGTACAGTAACTCACAAATGTGTAAAAATACATGCAAAGAAGAGAAGACAAGGGAAAGTAATATAGTTAAAGAAAGTATAGTGGGCAATCTAAAAAATAGTTCACTAACTCTAAATATAGAACTAGAAGAAATTGTGGGTATTAAACTCTACTTGAAGCATGTGGAGTTGAGCGATTTATTTTCAAAATGCAGAAAAAGAATAATGGAATTATGTGATGAATGGGTCATATCTCTTACTGGCCACCCTCTCTATGTGACCTACAGCCCTTTCTCCACTGTAGTAAGCACTTGTAACACATGGACCCTTAGACGGTCAACATCTGCAGGTATAAAACCCTGGTTCTGCATTCTGAGAGGGATCTGCATGGTCCTTTTAGGATGTGAAAGCACAGACTGCACAGGTGCCAGATATGCTGTGATCATTGCTCCTTACTCCTGACTTCAGGGATGAGAATGGTTTAACCATGATAGAAAGTTACTAGCATTTCACACTTTCAGCCAATTCAGAATTGAAAAATAACATGAGCACATCCCACTCAGGCTTCAGCCACTTTGCAAAGCAGCTTTTTTTCTCTGTTGTATGTTCTGTATTCCTTTCTCCACTTCAGCACTGAAGGTAAAATCCTTGATAGATTGGCAAGGTCAATCAGTGAATGTGATTCTTTTGAAATACTTAATGAAGAACATAGATGTCAGGGACTACAAAAAGTTTCTTTAAGAAGCCATCATAGCTGTGGACAAAAATCTGTGTTTCAGTTCTGCAAGGAAAAGAAATTAAGTAAACTTCCTGAAGATTGGTGGAAATAGAGCCTGTGGTGAATATCAAAACCTGTGACAAAACAGAATTCTGTGGCTATGAAACCTGCTCACTGCATTTCAGTAGTGATTGTAGTGAGATGATGACTATCAACAAGCAGCTCACCAGTAACTGCAGGTAAGTGAGTGCTATACCCACATATAGTGGGAAGGTAAACAGAGGACTATGGAGGCATGGCTGGGTAAAATTGGGGTCCTGTCTCTGTGTAGTCTCTAAAAACTACACTTCCAATGTAAAACAGGAACTCAAACCTCATAAGGCTTCCAGAATTTTTCTGAGAAATTAAATCCTGGTTGTTGGCCATGGGTCACATACAGGAGTAACATTAGACAGAAATATGTGTTTACCATGAGAAATGGCTGCCCTTTCCTAAACTTCTCCTTGACAATGTTTCAGGGACAGAGCATGTATATAAGAAATGTAAAACTAAATGAAAACTTAAGTGGAGAGCAAAAGAGACAGAGGGACAGGGAGACACACAAAGAGAGTAAGAGAGAATAATCATCTATAAACTGTTACTCTTATGGGGAGAATGTTTTAAACTACTTTATTATCTAAATAAAATATATTGTGAACTTTCATTGTTTAATTGATGGAAAAATGCAGTGACTTCATCAAAATGTGTATATATATATATACATATATATACATATATATATATGTATAT